>NC_036853.1:48414842-48464035 GCF_002910315.2 Salvelinus sp. IW2-2015
CCAGTAAAATTCTACTTAAGTAAACAAGTATTTGGTTTAAAATATATTAAGTATCAAAAGTACAAGTATAAATCACTTCAAATTCCTTATATTAAGCAAACCAGATGGCACCATTTTCTTGTTTTATTTATTTACGGAAAGCCGCGGGCACAGTGTGTTTAGTGAGTCCGCCAGATTAGAGGGAGTAGGGATGACCAGGGATGTTCTCTTGATAAGTGCATTGATTTGACTATTTTCCTGTCATGCTAAGCATTCAAAATGTAACAAGTACTTTTGGATGTCAAGGAAAATGTATGGAGTACAAAGTACAATATTATCTTGAGGAATGTAGTGAAGTAATATTAGTTAAATATAAATAATAAAGTACAGATACCCAAAAAAACTACTTTACACCACTTTGTGTAATTTAATAAGCAGTACTTTATTTCAATGAACGGGCATCCCTATTTAATTTAACAATACCCTTTGAGCTATGACGGAAACCAATATCCCTTCTCTCATGTTAAGGTTTTAATGTGTCTGTCCTATATCTAGGAGATATGATTTTTTTGTACACATATTTAACCCTTTTTTGCAGCCACAAAACTACTTCCATAAATGTTTTTAACCGGTACCGGGTTACCTTAAGACATGTCCCGTGACACTTGTGGGGGTCGTAGAACAAAACTAATCTCCCCTTTCTACAGTTGGGTCATATCAGTTTGTAGCCCAAACGGTTTGGACGCTACAGACAGAAGTTGGCACCGACTTCAGACGAGTCTCARGAGGCAAAACGGAGAACACCWCCGTGTTCGTCAGAGCCTCCTCTTTCCCTAGACTGGTCATATTAGTTTGTCGGACAATCCGTTTTCATGAAAAGACAGATTTTTGGGATGTCTCCTGGTCTGACAAACAGCACTGTAGCTTTCCACGGCAGATGCGGAAAGCCGACATAGGCAGATTGACACACATCCAATGCCAAAAAACATCTCTCTACCTTAAACAGACTGATTTTGATAGGGATTTGTGTATTATGTTAATTAGATTGGCGCACAGGTGCATCAATCGACTCGGCAGTGATTTGATCATTTGAAGGCATGGTCCCACACTTAAGACAGAGGATCCCCATGGCAGCAGCTACTCTTCCTGGTGTCCAAACACACCAAAGCACCCACATTACATGTAAAACAACAGATAAAACAGTGAACTATGTTTGTACTGAATGAGSTAAAGATAAAACAGTACATCATATAACATCCCTACACCACCACATATCCACAACATGTTCAATACCACCATACAACAATATCACAATGTGTGCGTATGCATGTGTCTGTACCTTTGTGTGTGTCTTCACTGTCCCTGTTGTTCCATAAGGTGTATTTTTACCTGCTTTTTAAATCTGATTCTACTGCTTGCATCAGTTACCATTCATGTCAATGCGGAGATACAGGTTGAAGTACAGAAGTTTACATTACACTTATGTTGAGTCAATAAAACTCCTTTTTTCAACCACTCCACAAATTTCTTGTTAACAAACGTATAGTTTTGGCAAGTCGGTTAGGACATCTTACTTTGTGTATGACAAGTAATTTTTCCAACAATTGTTTACAGAGCAGATTAATTCACTCTATCAACAATTCCATGTGGGTCAGAAGTTACATGCACTAAATTGACTGTGCCTTTAAACAGCTTGAAAATCCAGAAAATGTCATGGCTTTAGAAGCTTCTGATAGGCTAATTGACATCATTTGTTTCAGTCAATTGGGGGTGTACCTGTGATGTATTTCCAGGCTACCTTCAAACTCAGTGCCTCTTGCTTGGCATCATGGGAAAATCAAAGGAAATCAGCCAAGACCTCAGAAAAAAAATTGTAGACCTCCACAAGTCTGGTTCATCCTTGGAGAAATTTCTAAAACGCCTGAAGGTACCACATTCATCTGTGAGTACAAACGAATATTAGCATATGTTCATATAACACCACACCTTGAGACGCGACATCAGCCATCAATACGCACCGAATGTAAGGAGAAGCGGGTCTGTCATCTAGAGATGAACGTACCTTGGTGCGAAAAGTGCAAATCAATCCCAGAGAAGATGCTGGGGAAACAGGTACAAAAGTATCTATATCCACAGTAAAACGAGTCCTATATCGACATAACCTGAAAGGCCGCTCAGCAAGGAAGAAGTCACTGCTCCAAACCGCCATAAAAAAGCCAGACTACAGTGTTGCAACTGCACATGGGGACAAAGATTGTACTTTTGGAGAAATGTCCTCTGGTCTGATGAACCAAAAATAGAACTGTTTGGCCATAATGACCATCATTATGTTTGAGGAAAAAGGGGGAGGCTTGCAAGCCGAAGAACACCATCCCAACCTTGAAGCACGTGGGTGGCAGCATCATGTTGTGGGGGTGCTTTGCTGCAGGAGGGACTGGTGCACTTAACAAAATAGATGGCATATTATGTGGATATATTGAAGCAACATCTCAAGACATCAGTCAGGAAGTTAAAGCTTGGTCGCAAATGGGTCTTCCAAAGGACAATGACCCCAAGCATACTTCCAAAGTTGTGTGGCAAAATGGCTTAAGGACAACAAAGTCAGGGTATTGGGTTGCCATCACAAAGCCCTGACCTCAATCCCATAGAAAATTTGTGGGCAGAACTGAAAAAGCGTGTGCGAGCAAGGAGGCCTACAAACCTGACTCAGTTACACCAGCTCTGTCTAGAGGAATGGGCCAAAATTCACCCAACTTATTGTGGGAAGCTTGTGGAAGGCTACCTGAAACGTTAGACCCAAGTTAATCAATTTAAAGGTAATGCTACCAAATACTAATTGATTGTATTTTAAACTTCTGACCCACTGGGAATGTGATGAAAGAAACAAAAGCTGAAATAAATCATTCTACTATTATTCTGACATTTCACATTCTTAAAATAAAGCGGTGATTATAACTGACCTAAGACAGGGAATTTTTACTAGGATTAAATGTCAGGAATTGTGAAAAACTGAGTTTAAATGTATTTGGCTAAGGTGTAAGTAAACTTCCGACTTCAACTGTATATGGAGCCCTCCACATTGTTACAAAATTTGGGAGTACTGAGCTCAATTTGGCCGCTGCAAGCCTCCGGAGGCTGCATCTCAAACCACCACATCCTCCAATGTCGGCCTTCCACATCTGCGGTGGAAGGTGGCCGAGCTACAGTGGCGTTTGTCAGACCAGGAGACATCCCGAAAAATTGGTCTTCCCACAAAAACGTCTGTAGCGTCCGAACGGTTTGGCCTACAAAAACTAATATGACCACTCTATGGAAAGGTGAGACCCGCCCCCTTTTTCCCTCAGAACAGCCTTAATTTGTCAGGGCATGGATTCTACAAGCTGTCGAAAGCCTTTCACGGGAAACTGTTGAGCGTGAAAAACCCAGCAGCATTGCAGTTCTTGACACAAACCGGTGTGCCTGGGCACCTACTACCATACACCGTTCAAAGGCACTTAAATCTTTTGTCTTGCCCATTCACCTTCCGAAAGGCACACATACACAATCCATGTCTCAAGGCTTAACAATCCTTCTTTAACCTGTCTTCTCCCCTTCACCCAGTGCTTTTAGTTCAAATGTTAATTCCATAAACTTCAAGATGGCTTAGCAGTTGAATATGTTTTTGTCTTGTCCCTTGTAAACATCGTTTCCCTTGTTTGTTTGTTTTCTCGTATATATATTTAAATATCACTTTCTATCTACGGACTGAATATACTCTCCTGCAACCCGCCTCACCCAATGTCGTACAGATCTGCTATTTTTATACTTAAGAACTCAACTCATCAAAAGCTAGCCAGCTAACTGGCTACTAGTTAGCCACGGCCCGCTAGCTGTCTAAAGTACATCGGACTTAGCTTAAGAGGCCCATCGGACAAATTCTTTGGCCACTATACCCACCACACGGAGCCCTGCTGATCCGTCTTCTGAACCGTCGCCTGAATCGGAACCCCAACAGATGCTAGCCAGCTAACTAGCTAGTCAGCTAGCGGTCATCAGCCACCTCTAGCACGGACAACTCTCGCCAGTCTGCACAGCGCGACTCAAACCAGAGCAATTCGGACTTATTTTTCTCCATATTTCCYGATTCCTACCGCAAGCTCTGAAKWTTTTTTTTCTTCTCACCTGGATCACAGCAGCTAGCTAGCTACTATTTGAGTGGCCACTCCTGGCTAACGTCACTGTCCCAAAGCAATTAACAATTAGCCTGGAGCTAGCCTTGCTAGGCCCATCTCCCGGCTAGCCAAAGAGGTCCATCAGCCACTACTTGGGCTACAATACCTCTTTTTGCCAACTGGCTTAGACCCCAGCCGACTCATCACGACTGGACCACTGCCCGATGGGGTTTTTCTCAACTGGCTCCGCCGTCGCTTCGTCCCCTGAAATCCCATCCGCTAGCATGCTAGCCGCGGCCTGCTAGCTATCCAGAGCACATCGGACTGTTAGCTTATGAGGCCCACCGGACAAATTCTTTGGCCACTATACCTATTCTGCCAATTGGCCTGGTTGACACACGGAGCCCTGCTGATCCGTCTGCCGATGTTGTGGCCCCCTCGTGCTATTACAGACTTTCTTCCGTCGCGACGTCCCTCCAAGGCCTTTCTGTTAGCTTCCTAGCCCCGGCCCGCAAGCTGCCTGAAGCCACTCACTGGACTCCTATGATCACTCGGCTACACATGCCTCTCGCTAATGTCAATATGCCTTGTCCATTGCTGTTTTGGTTAGTATTTATTGCCTTATTTCACTGTAAAGCCTCTAGCCCTGCTCACTACGCCTTATTTAACACTTTAGTTCCACCTACCACACATGCYGTGACTTCACCTGGTTTAAATGATATTTCTAGGGACAATATCTCTTTCATCGTCACTCTAGGCACAGGTTTACCCTCACTGTATCCACATCCTACCATACCTTTGTCTGTACATTATGCCTTGAATCTATTCTACCGTGCCCAGAAATGTGCTCCTTTTACTCTCTGTTCTGAACATACTAGACGACCAGTTATTTTAGCCTTTAGCCGTACCCTTATCCTACTCCTCTGTTCCTCTTATGATGTGGAGGTTATTCCAGGCCCTGCAGTGCCTAGCCCCACTCCCATTCCCCAGGCGCTATCATTTYCTGACTTCTGTAACCGTAAAAGCCTTGGTTTCATGCATGTTAACATTAGAAGCCTCCTCCCTAAGTTGGTTTTATTCACTGCCCTAGCACACTCTGCCAACCCGGATGTCCTAGCCGTGTCTGAATCCTGGCTCAGGAAGACCACCAAAAACCCTGACATTTCCATCCCTAACTATAACATTTCCCGACAAATACGAACTGCCAAAGGGGGAGGGGTTGCAATCTATGCTGCAGAGATAGCTCTTTGCAGAGTTCTGTCTTACTATGCCAAGGTCTGTGACCACAATCAATTCTGAGCTTCTACTTTGTAAAAAATCACCTTTCCAGAAACAAGTCTCTCACCATGTGCCGCTTGCTTACAGAGCGCACCCTCTGCCCCAGCTTGTAGCCCTGGACAGCCATATGTTAACTGATTGCCCCATCTACGTCTTCAGAGCTAGTGCTCGGCTAGTGACCTAAACTGGGACAATGCTTACACCGGCCCATCCTACAATCTAAGCTGATGCCTCATCTCTCACACATGTGTAATGAAACCACCAGGTACAAACCCCGCAAATCCGAAACAGCGGGCACCCTCATAGATATCAATCCTAACCAGACTTCGCCCTCAATACACCTCTGCGTTTTCAAAACCAGAATGCTCGGCGATCAACTGCCTCATTGCTGCATCCGTAACGGGTCTGCGGTCAAACGACACCCTCATACAGTCAATCGCTCCCTAAAACAACTTCAGGCGAGACAGGTCTTTTCCTATATAAACCTGGCCCGGGATATCTGGAAGGATGAGTTGGACCTCATCCTGTCACATGTAGGATCGCCTTGGTCCTTCTTTAAAAGAGTGCCGTTCAACATCTTAACAAGTAAGCACAGGCGTTAGGAAAGCAAAGCTAGCTTTTACAAGCAGAAATTGTGCCAATTTCCTTAGCACAAACTCCAAAAAGTTCTGGGAACAACTGTAAAGTCCATGAAGAATAAGAAGCATCTCCTCCCCAGCTGCCGGCATCGTAGAGGCCTAGGGAAACACTGCACAACTGATAATCCACTAGTAATTTCGAATAAGCATTCTTTCTACGGCTGCCATGCTTTCCACCTGGTTACCACCTAGCCTCGGTCAACAGCCCTGCACTCCCCACAGCACTCGCCAAGCCTCCTTTCACCAAATCCAGAATAGCCTGATGTTCTTAAAGAACTGCAAAACCTGGACCCCGTACAAAATCACCGGCTAGACAATCTGGAACCCTCTCTTTCTAAAATTATCTGTTGAAATTGTTGCAAACCCCTATTACTAGCTGTATCAATGTCCTCTCTTCGTACGATCTAGATTCCCATAGATTGGAAAGCTGCCACGGTCCATCCCCTCTCTTCAAGGCGGGCGACACTCAAGACGCCAAATTGCTACAGACTGTATTCTATCTACCCTGCCTTCCTCCAAGGGTCTTCGAGAACGTCAATCGACAACCAGATTTACCGCATCGTCGAATCCCACCGTACCTTTTACGCTATGCAATCCAGGTTTCAGAGCCTGGTCATGCCTGCACTCAGCCACGCTCAGGTCCTAAACGATATATAACGCCATCGGATAAGACCGGACGAATTACTGTGGGCAGCCATATTCATCGAGCCTGGCCCAAGTCGACTCCTGTCAACTCACAAACATTCTTATTGGAGCAGCTCAACACGCCTTGGTTTTTCAAAATGGCATTGACGCTCGCTGCTTCACCACTACGTTATCTGATAGAGGTGTCAGTGTGTCAAATGGCAGGGCCTGTTGTCGCGGACTCTTGCAGCCTTATGGGTGCCACCAGGGTTCAAATTCTCGGAGCCGACTTCTACTTTTCTCTGTAGAACCATAAATGAGTTAGCTCTCCGTTGCTGTTGATGTCTCTGATCGCACCTCTACGCCGTACGACACCATTCTCTATTTACTTCTGGCCCTTCTTTGGACACTGTTAACTAACCTCTAGAGTCGATGCTATATCAACTCTCCTTGCCCGTGACTCCAAGCTTAAACTGCAAGTAAAACTACAGTGCATCTCTTCGAAGCGCGATCATGCCCGCACCTGCCAGCATCTGGACGGTTCTACTTAGAAACTGTTATAACAAACAATACCTTTAGGTGTCCTGCCTAGAATGTAAACTCTCCTTCCAGAACTCACATTAAGCAATCTCGCAATGCCAAAATTAAATCTAGAATCGGCCTATTTCGCAACAAAGCAGCCGTTCACTCATCGCAGCCAAACATACCCTCCGTAAACACTTGACCATATCCTAACCGATCCTCGACTTTGGGGATGTCATCTATAAAATAGCCGACCACACACTCTACTCAACATAATTGGATTGCAGTTTTTTGATCACTAGTGCCCTCCGTTTTGTCACCAAAGCCCCATATACTTACACACGCACTTGGGGGCGACCTGTTACGCGTCTCTTGGCGTGAACATCGCTTCATACTCGTCCCCAAAATTCCACGGCTCCAGTCATCAGTCTCTGCTAGGTAAAAGCCCGCCTATCTTAGCTCACTGGTTACATAGCGCAGCACCACACCCGTGTAGCAGCGCGCCCAGCAGGTATAAGATCTCATGGTCACCGCCCAAAGCCCAATGCTTCCTTTGGGTTTGTCGCCGTTTTCTTCTCCGTTTCAAATCACCGAGTTTTATTTATAAAGCCCGTTTCTTACAATGAGCTGATACTCAAGTCATGTTACAGAAACCAAGCCTAAAAACCCAAACAGGCAAGCAATGCAGGTGTAAGAAGCCACGGTGGCTAGGGAAAAACTCCCTAGAACGGCAGAACTAGGAAGAACGCAGGAGAGGAACCAGGCTATGAAGGTGGCCAGTCCTCTCTCGGCTGGTGCGGTGAGAGATTATAACAGACATGGCAGATGTTCATAAGGTGACCAGCAGGGTCAAATGAATAATAATCACAGTGGAGGTCGAGGGTGCAACAGTCGGGGGCCCCTGTGGGGTGTCGTGAGTCCACGGGATACTGTCACTCGGTTAAATGTACAGTTGGCTTCTCATATCCGATCATCGAGTACCTCTACCGCTCTGCTGTCACTCTATGAGAGATTGAAAACAGCCGTCTGAGCAGGGTAGCCACGTCCGGTTGAACAGTCAGGCATTCCATAGCCGCAGGCAGAACAGTTGAAAACTGGAGCAGCAGCAGGGCCAGGTGGATCTGGGGACAGCCAAAGGAGTCATCAGGCCAGATAGTCCTGCCGACACTGCGTCCTAGGGCTCATGTCCTCTGAGATAAGAAAGGAAGACGAGAGAGATTAGAGAGATCGAACTAATTTAACACAGGACACCGGCATAACGACAGGAGAAAATGACTTACAAGATATAACAGACCTGGCCTAGCCCCCGACACCAAACTACTGCAGGCATAAATACTGGAGGCATGAGACAGAGGGTCGGGAACACTGTGGCCTCCATCCGACAATACCGACTGGGGACAGGGCCAAACACCACTGAGGGTTATCTTTCAACCACCACTTACCATCCTGAAGACTAAAGGCCGAGTTATAGCCACATAGATCTCCGCCACGGCACAACCCAAGAGGGGGTCCAACCCAGAACAGAAGATACGTCATGACTCAACCCACTCAAGTGACCACCCCTCCCAGCGGGACGGCATGAACGGCACAGTAACAGCAGTGACTCAGCCCTGTAACAGGTTATGAGCAGAGAAATCCCAGTGGAAGGAGAGGAGACCGCCAGGCGGAGACAAGCAAGCTGTGGTTCCGTTGCTCAGTGCCTTTCCTGTTCACCCTTCACACTGCCTGGCAGACTACACTCAATCATGGACCTACTGAAGAGATGAGTCTTCAATAAAGACTTAAAGGTTGAACTCGAGTCTGGTCTCTCACATGGGTAGGCGCACCATTCCATAAAATTGAGCTCTTATAGGAGAAAGCCTGTTCTAGGCTGTTTGTTTACAAAATCTCTAGGGAACAGCTAAGGAGGCCTGCGTCTTGTGACCGTGAGCGTAGGTATGTACGGTAGGAACCACAAATCGGGAGAAGATAGGTCAGGAGCAGCCCATGGAATGCTTTGTAGGCTTAGCAGTAAAACCTTGAAAAATCAGCCCTTGCGCTTAACAGAAGCCAAGTGTAGAAGAGGCTAGCACTGGAGTAATCATGATCAAATTTTGGGTTCTAGTCCAATTTAGCAAGCGTGTTTAGCACTAACTGAAGCTGTTATTTAGTGCTTTACCGGGTAGCCGGGAAAGTAGAGCACTTGCAGTAGTCTAACCTAGAGTGACAAAAAGCATGGATACATTTTTCTGCATAATTTTTGGACAGAAGAAGGTCGTTCCTCTGATTTCTGCAATGTTACGTAGTGGAATAAAGCTGTCGCTTGAAACAGTTCTTGAATATGTTTGTCAAAGACGAGATCTAGGGGTCCAGAAGTAACGCCGAAGGTCCTTCAGTTTTATTTGAGACGAACTGTGTACACCATCAAATAATTGTCAGATTCAACAGAAGATCCTTTTGTTTCTTGGGACCTAGACAAGCATCTCTGTTTTGTCTGAGTTTAAATGTAGACCATTTGCAGCCATCCACTTCCTTATGTCTGAAACAGGCTTCCAGCGAGGGCAATTTGGGGCTCACCATGTTTCATCGAAATATACAGCTGTGTGTCATCCCACATATCAGTGAAAAGTATATACATTATGTTTCCGAATTGACATCACATAATGGTTCAAGAGTATATATGTGAAAAACAATATGGGTCCCGTAAAACCGGAACTTGAGGTACACCGACATTTACAGTTGATTCGTCAGAGGACAAACCCATCCACAGAGATCAAACTGATATCTTTCCGACAGATAAGATCTAAAACCAGGCCAGAACAGTGTCCAGTGTAGACGCAATTTGGGTTTCCAATATCTCCAAAAGAATGCTCTAATGACGGCGAATGAACTGCAAAAAAATCACTTGGAAGCCCTCACTATCTCCGCTCACTACTATTAAGCACCAGCTGTCTAGAGCAGCTCGACAGATCACTGCACCTGTACATAGCCCATCTGTAAATATACCCATCCAACTACCTTCAATCCTCGCTTACTGTATTTTATCTTGCTCCTTGCACCCCAGTATCTCTACCTGACATCAATCACTCCCCTGTTTAATTGTGGATATTGGTAATTACTTAGGCCCCATGCTATTATTGCCTGTACCTCCCTTATCTTACCTCATTGTGCACCACACGTGTGATATATACTTTTCTACTACAGTATATTGACTGTATGTTGCTTTATTCCATGTGTAACTGATGATTGTTGGTATGTGTCGCACTGCTGTCTTTTATCTTGGCCAGGTCGCAGTTGTAAATGAGAACTGTTCTCAACTACCTACCTTGGTTAAATAAGGTGAAAAATAAATAATAATACATCTACAGCCAGCACTCGCGACCCTCCGTCCTGGAAGAGAGGGTGATACAGATTTACACAGACATACCACTCCCCTCAGGTGATACTACACACACATAGATAAAACACACTTTCAACATAGTGTTTCCCTATCCCAATACGTTTGAAGTCCTATACTGTAGTTACAGAATGACTTCCACTTGTTGAAAATTGGCCTATAAGAAGAATAACTTTAAAAAAAGAAACATTATGCATTACAATGGTAGAAATTGAAAGAGAACACTGAGATTAGTAAATTATCAGACCAGAAGGTGAGGACAACAGTTCACCTGACACAAGGACTGAATCCAGACATTACATTGTTTCATTGTGATGTGCATTTTTATATATTACTGTCCCATTTCTCAGATTTTTGCCCATTGGGATCTGAAGCAAGCACACCTTGTCTTTTTTTGGTTGTTCGTAACACAGCCCCGATCCCCCATCGACACAATTATGTGTTATTTAGCAATCCTTATACCATCGCAATCTGGTGAGGTGGGCATCATTTGGAAAGTGCATTACTATTGCACGACATGGTGCTAGCTAAGTGATACAAACATGATAGTACAGTCGTTGGCTTTCCAAAAGGCACTTCAGACAAACGGATTGTAATTTTGGTGCACAAGAATGCGAGTCATTGAGTGCATCCAAGTGCGTGTTCGTGGTAATTTTCCTCACAATTACGACAAACACAGGCTCATTTGTGTTGCAGGACACCACGGTGTTCACGACACACACTTCGCGCGAGCCACTGCATCCGACCGGCGTTACGTCGGCGGTGGGTAAAGGCATGTCATTTTGTAACTGAGTGGTATCAAACATAGGCGGATCATGTAAACATTGATACTCGTGAATTACATGTTTTCAAATATGGAAATGTGAAGTGCACATTTGGACTCACAGGTGTGGTTTGCTTGTATGACATCAGTGGTATTTATTATAATCCTCAACTTCTCATCTTTCTGAACACATCGACTCCTCTCAATTTATATTTGCCTCACTCAGACAAATGTGCAAAAGTAGCCCAATTAGCGGATCTTGTTGCGCACGGTCCTCAAATTTATAACGGCTGTCAGTCAAAACCCATACAGTGATGGGAAGCGGAGAARCTGAGCCCTGARGCATGTATAGCCACTGCGTTCTAATTTAGGCGCTTATCAATGAAAACATTTGCCATTTTCAATCAGTATATGGGATGACAGGGCCTGTGAGTGGAAAGGGCTACACCTATCATCATTAAAACTTCTCTGCGCTACGGATACCGAATACGGGTTCACTTTCCTAAACAACCCTGAATTGCAGGGCGCCAAATTCAAAAATATTTATCATCATGCAATCACAAGTGAAATATACCAAAACACAGCTTAGCTTGTTGTTAATCCACCTATCGTGTCAGATTTTGGAAATATATTTTACAGCGAAAGAAATCCAAGCTTTTGTGAGTGTAGCTTTCAATGCTATAACAGCTTAGCTGTAGCTTGGTTAGCTTGGTCACGAAAGTAAGAAAAGCAATAAAATTAAAATCGGGTGTTTCCACTCACGAGACTCCCAGTTACACAACAACTGTTCTTTTTGTTCGATAAATATTACTTTTATCACAAAAAAACGCCATTTGGGTTGCGCATTATTCTGAGAAAACAAAAGCCGTGTTCCGTTCGACAAATCCCAAAAAGTATCCGAAATGGTCGTAGAAACATTTCAAATTTTTTAAATAATCAAACCTCAGGTTGTCTTTAACAAACATAATCGATAATATTTKAACCGGAGCATAACCTATTCATTAAGAGAGAAAAGGAAAATGGTGAGCTCCTCGCACGCGCAGGAAATATTCAGAGGACACCTGACCTCTTGAAACATCTCGCTAATTTTTCAAAATAAAAGCCTGAAACTATGTCTAAAGCCTGGTCACAGTCTGYGGAAGCCATTGGAAAAKGAATCTGGTTGATACCCCTTTAAATGGAGGTTAGACAGGCCAGGAAACAAAGATTTTGTTTTTTAAATATTACTTCCGGGTTACTTTCTCAGGATTTCGCTTGCAGAATAAGTATTCTTTTTCTCACAGACAATATTTTAAAAGTTTTGGAAACTTGAGTGTTTTCTATCCTAATCTGTAAATTATATGCATATTCTACGATCTGGGCCAGAGAAAAWGTCKGTTTACGTTGGGTACGTTATTTWAAAAAATAAWAATAATTCTGACCCCTAGCGCTAAGAGGTTTTTAATTAAACCCATCCTGGTGGACATAAATATGTTGTGGGTAAATATGAGTCAGCTATGATAAGTCAGACAAACCTGACTAAACTTTCTGAATTGTACAGTAGGTGTTAGTGTGTGGGTATGTGTAGGTATATTTAGTAAGTGTATATTGGTTATAAAACGCTGTCGGGTGTGTATGCAGAATAGGGTGAGATCAGTGATGTATACTAAAGAGAGTCTCAATGAAAGTCTTAGAATGAAAAGCCCCATTTATGTGTTTATTAAAACAAGAACTAGTGTTAAATACACCATATGAAAACCACACACCTCAACTAAAAATCTGCATGAACTTGATAAACTGCATTATTTCTCTCATTAAAAAATGTGTCTTGTGAAAAAAATTAAGTAGTTGAGTGGAAGTAATGAAATAGACATTTGTGAACATCATATAGCCTACACAGTACAAACACAATATGTGAAATACATTTTAGATTTAAATATGCCTTATACATCACACAATGTCTGGATGCAATATTCTACCCAGGAATATTCAACACTGAAATCTGTTACTCTCGTTATTCCAAATGCATCTGTGGATATTTTATGTCAACAATGAAAATGCACCTTTGTCTTTAATGCAGGGTTTGATCTAAACTTCAGAAGACCTTTCTCCCATGTGGACCTTCAGGTGCATCTTCAGGTTGCCAGCCTGGGCGAAGCACATTTGACACTGGGTACAGCTGAAGGGTTTCTCCCCTGTGTGGACCCTCTGGTGTCTGTTCAGGGTGCCAGCCTGAGCGAAGCGCATTTGACACTGGGTACAGCTGAAGGGTTTTTCCCCTGTGTGGATCCTCTGGTGGATCTCCACATTCTGGGGGTAGCTGAAGCCTTTGTTARAGAAKCTGCAGAGGAAKCYTTTCTCTTTACTATTACCTGATGTAGCTCCCCRTCCCTGAYCCTGGGCTCTAGCCCTGTCYTTTGAGTTCAATACCTGATCGAAAAGGARGTGTCTGTGTGAATCGGAAGGTGCCATCGACGTGGACACTGGGTCGCGATCCCTGAGCGTGTGTAAAGGGTAGTGGGTTGCAACATTTGGATTTGTCTGTAAGCTTTCCCTGTAGTTTAAGAAGTCACTAGTGTTGCCCTGCGGCTGGCCTCCTAAGTGAGTCTTGTCTGCATTCCATGTCAGAGGAGCGTCACCCTCCACATTCACAGTCACCTCATCTATGACCAGACCCTCTCCTTTCTTATCTAGGCGCTCTTCAGAGTATACACCACTACAGTACTGGTTCCAGTCCCCTCTCATTGGATTAGTCTGTGTATCTAAGCCCACAGGCATGTCACCAGGTYTCATCTCTCTCTCTGTAACATATGAACAGGACGGATCATTGCCAGTCTGTAACGCGTCACCCGAGTCCTGATGGGACAGAACCGTCCTCGGGCTCAGGTTACCGTGAAGTAAATACTTTGAGTGGGGAGCAGGATTCGACATTTCACATTCTTAAATAAAAGTGTGATTCCTAACTGACCTAAAGACAGGAATTTTTACTAGGATTAAATGTCAGAATTTGAAAAACTGAGTTTAAATGTTTTGGCTAAGGTGTAGTAAACTTCCGACTTGCAACTGTATGAATGGCGTCCCTCCACAATTGTTACAAATATTTGGGCCTGTACTGAGCTCAATTGTGGCCGCTGCAAGCCTCCGAGGCGTGCATTCAACCACCACATGCCTCCAATGTCGGCCTTCCACATTCTTGCGCGTGGCAGAGGTGGCCGAGCTACAGTGGCGTTTGTCAGAGAGGACCCATCCCGAAAAATTGTTCTCCAACAAAACAACGTCTGTAGCGTCCGACACGTGTTTGGCCTAACAAAAACTAATATGACCACTCGTATGGAAGGTGAAGACGACCCCTTTTTCCCTCAGAACAGCCTTAATTTGTCAGGGCATGGATTTAACAAGGCTGTCGAAAGCCTTTCACGGGAAAACTGTGAGCGTGAAAAAACCAGCAGCATTGCAGTTCTTGACACAAACCGGTGTGCTGGCCAACCTACTACCATACACCGTTCAACGGCACTTTAATGCTTTTGTCTTTGCCCTTCACCTTCCGAAAGGCACACATACACAATCCCTGTCTCAAGGCTTAAACTCCCATTCTTTAACCTGTCTTCTCCCCTTACCAGTCTTTTAGTTCAAAACCCAATGTTAATCTCCATCAACTAAGATGGCTTAGCAGTTGATATATGTTTTTGTCTTGTCCTTGTAAACATCGTTTCCCTCTTGTTTGTTTGTGTCTCGTATAATATATTTAAATATTACTTTCTATCTACGGACTGAAATATACTCCTCGCAACCCCCGCCTCACCCAATGCCGTATCAGATCTGCTATTTTTGTATACTTAAGAACCTCAACTCATCAAAAGCTAGCCAGCTTAACTGCTTACTATTAGACCACGGCCCCTAGCTGTCTAAAGTACATCGACTTAGCTCTAAGAGGCCCATCGGACCACATGTCTTTGCCACTATACCCACCACATCGGAGCCCTGCTGAGTCCGTCTTCTGAACCGTCAGCCATGAGATCGGAACCCCAAACAGATGCAGCCAGGCTAACTAACGCTAGTAAGCTTAGCGGTCATCAGCACCTCAGCACGGCCAACTCTCCTCAGCTCTGCAACAGCGCGACTCAAACCGAAGCAATTAGGGACTTATTTTCTCCATATTTCCGGATTCCTCGCAAGCTGAAATTTGTTTATTTCTTCTCACCGGATGCACAGCAGCGTAGCTAGCTACTATTTGAGTGGGCCACTCCTGGCTAACCGTCAGTGTCCCAGCAATTAACAATTACCTGGAGCTAGCCTGCTAGGCCCATTCCCGGCTGCCAAAGAGTCCATCAGCCCCACTTACTTGGGCTACAATACCCTCTTGTTTGCCAACTGGCTTAGACCCAGCGACTCATCACGACGGACCACCTGCCCGATGGGGTTTTTCTCAACTGGCTCCGCCGTCGCTTCGTCCCCTGAAATCCTCCGCCTCAGCATGCTAACGCGCGCGGGCCTGCTAGCTACCGAGACATGGACTGTTAGCTTATGAGGCCCACCAACAATTCCTTTGCGCCAGCTATACTATCTCTGCATTGGCCTGTGACACACGGAGCCCTGCTGATCCCGTCTGCCGATGTTGTGCCCCCTCGTGCTATACAGACCTTTCTTCCGTTCGCGACGGTCCCTTTCCAAGCCTTTACCGTTAGCTCCGCTAGCCCGCCCCGCAAAGCTGCCTGAAGCACTCCTGGACCCTAGTGATCAACTCGGCTACACATGCCATCTCGCTAATGTCAATATGCCTTGTCCAATTGGCTGTTTTGGGTTTTAGTATTTTATCTGCCTTATTTCAACTGTAAAGCCTTAGCCCTGCTCACTACGCCTATTCTAACCCTTTATGTTCCCTACCACACATGCGGGTACTTCACCTGGTTTAAATGATATCTTCTAAGTGGACAATCTCTTTTCTCGTCACTCACTAGGCACAGGTTGTTACCCTCACTGTATCCACATCCTAATCCATACTTGTCTGTACATTATGCCTTGAATCTATTCTATCCGTGCCCAGACATGTGCTCCTTTTACTCTCTGTTCTGACAACTAGAACGACCAGTTATTCTTAGCCTTTAGCCGTACCCTTATCCTACTCTCTGTTCCTCTGATGAAGTGTGGATTATTCCAGGCCTGCAGTCCTAGCCCACTCATTCCGTCCAGGCGGTAATCTATTTGGCTGACTTCTGTAACCGTAAATCCTTGGTTGCATGCAATGTTACATTAGAAGCCTCCTCGCCTAAGTTGGGGTTATTTAATTCAGCTGCCCTAGCACACTCTGCCAACCCGGATGTCCTAAGCCGTGTCCTGATCCTTGCTCAGGAAGACCACCAAAAACCCTGACATGTTCCATCCCTAACTATAACATTTTCCCCGACAAATACGAACTGCCAAAGGGGGAGGGGTTGCAATCTATGCTGCAGAGATAGCTCTTTGCAGAGTTCTGTCTTACTATGCCAAGGTCTGTGACCACAATCA
This sequence comes from Salvelinus sp. IW2-2015, assembly GCF_002910315.2. Classification (NCBI taxonomy): domain Eukaryota; kingdom Metazoa; phylum Chordata; class Actinopteri; order Salmoniformes; family Salmonidae; genus Salvelinus; species Salvelinus sp. IW2-2015. Next base: position 48,431,658 of record NC_036853.1, read on the forward strand.
ATTCTGAGCTTCTACTTTGTAAAAAATCACCTTTCCAGAAACAAGTCTCTCACCATGTGCCGCTTGCTTACAGAGCGCACCCTCTGCCCCAGCTTGTAGCCCTGGACAGCCATATGTTAACTGATTGCCCCATCTACGTCTTCAGAGCTAGTGCTCGGCTAGTGACCTAAACTGGGACAATGCTTACACCGGCCCATCCTACAATCTAAGCTGATGCCTCATCTCTCACACATGTGTAATGAAACCACCAGGTACAAACCCCGCAAATCCGAAACAGCGGGCACCCTCATAGATATCAATCCTAACCAGACTTCGCCCTCAATACACCTCTGCGTTTTCAAAACCAGAATGCTCGGCGATCAACTGCCTCATTGCGATATAGTTAAGGTTCTGCGTCAACACACACCCTCATCACTGTCAAAATCGCTCCCTAAAACACTTCAGGCGAGCAGCTTTTCCTATATACGACCTGGCCCGGGTATCTGGAAGGATGATTGACCTCATCCCGCAATGTAGGATCGCCTGGTTCCTTCTTTAAAAGAGTCCGTCACATCTTAACAAGTAAGCACAGGCGTTAGGAAAGCAAAGCTAGCTTTTACAAGCAGAAATTGTGCCAATTTCCTTAGCACAAACTCCAAAAAGTTCTGGGAACAACTGTAAAGTCCATGAAGAATAAGAAGCATCTCCTCCCCAGCTGCCGGCATCGTAGAGGCCTAGGGAAACACTGCACAACTGATAATCCACTAGTAATTTCGAATAAGCATTCTTTCTACGGCTGCCATGCTTTCCACCTGGTTACCACCTAGCCTCGGTCAACAGCCCTGCACTCCCCACAGCACTCGCCAAGCCTCCTTTCACCAAATCCAGAATAGCCTGATGTTCTTAAAGAACTGCAAAACCTGGACCCCGTACAAAATCACCGGCTAGACAATCTGGAACCCTCTCTTTCTAAAATTATCTGTTGAAATTGTTGCAAACCCCTATTACTAGCTGTATCAATGTCCTCTCTTCGTACGATCTAGATTCCCATAGATTGGAAAGCTGCCACGGTCCATCCCCTCTCTTCAAGGCGGGCGACACTCAAGACGCCAAATTGCTACAGACTGTATTCTATCTACCCTGCCTTCCTCCAAGGGTCTTCGAGAACGTCAATCGACAACCAGATTTACCGCATCGTCGAATCCCACCGTACCTTTTACGCTATGCAATCCAGGTTTCAGAGCCTGGTCATGCCTGCACTCAGCCACGCTCAGGTCCTAAACGATATATAACGCCATCGGATAAGACCGGACGAATTACTGTGGGCAGCCATATTCATCGAGCCTGGCCCAAGTCGACTCCTGTCAACTCACAAACATTCTTATTGGAGCAGCTCAACACGCCTTGGTTTTTCAAAATGGCATTGACGCTCGCTGCTTCACCACTACGTTATCTGATAGAGGTGTCAGTGTGTCAAATGGCAGGGCCTGTTGTCGCGGACTCTTGCAGCCTTATGGGTGCCACCAGGGTTCAAATTCTCGGAGCCGACTTCTACTTTTCTCTGTAGAACCATAAATGAGTTAGCTCTCCGTTGCTGTTGATGTCTCTGATCGCACCTCTACGCCGTACGACACCATTCTCTATTTACTTCTGGCCCTTCTTTGGACACTGTTAACTAACCTCTAGAGTCGATGCTATATCAACTCTCCTTGCCCGTGACTCCAAGCTTAAACTGCAAGTAAAACTACAGTGCATCTCTTCGAAGCGCGATCATGCCCGCACCTGCCAGCATCTGGACGGTTCTACTTAGAAACTGTTATAACAAACAATACCTTTAGGTGTCCTGCCTAGAATGTAAACTCTCCTTCCAGAACTCACATTAAGCAATCTCGCAATGCCAAAATTAAATCTAGAATCGGCCTATTTCGCAACAAAGCAGCCGTTCACTCATCGCAGCCAAACATACCCTCCGTAAACACTTGACCATATCCTAACCGATCCTCGACTTTGGGGATGTCATCTATAAAATAGCCGACCACACACTCTACTCAACATAATTGGATTGCAGTTTTTTGATCACTAGTGCCCTCCGTTTTGTCACCAAAGCCCCATATACTTACACACGCACTTGGGGGCGACCTGTTACGCGTCTCTTGGCGTGAACATCGCTTCATACTCGTCCCCAAAATTCCACGGCTCCAGTCATCAGTCTCTGCTAGGTAAAAGCCCGCCTATCTTAGCTCACTGGTTACAACGCGCAGCACCACACCCGTGAGCACAGCGCGCTCCAGCAGTATAATCTCATGGTCAGCGTCCCAAAGCCCGAATGCTTCCTTTTGGGTTTCGCCGTTTTCTTCCCGTTCAAATCACGATTTTATTTATAAAGCCCGTTTCTTACATGAGCTGATCTCAAAGTCATGTACAGAAAACCAAGCCTAAAACCCAACAGGCAAGCAATGCAGGTGTAAGAAGGCCACGGTGGCTAGGAAAAACTCCTAGAAAGGCAGAACTAGGAAAACCTAGAAGGAACCAGGCTATGAGGGGTGGCCAGTCCTCTTCTGGCTGGTGCGCGGTGGAGATTATAACAGAACATGGCAAGATGTTCATCAAGGTGACCAGCAGGGTCAAATAATAATCAATCACAGTGGAGGTCGAGGGTGCAACAGCGGGGCACCCTGAGAGGAGTACTAGCCACATGCTGTGGCACAGGTCTAAATGTCAGTGGCTTCTATCATATCCGATCAGTCGAGTATCCTCTACCGCTCTGCTGTCACTTCTAGAGAGTTGAAAACCAGCGTCTGAACAAGGGTAGCACGTCCGGTTGAACAGGTCAGGATTCCATAGCGCAGGCAGAAACAGTTTGAAAAACTGGGGCAGCAGCAGGGCAGGTGGACTGGGGACAAGCCAAGGAGTCATCAGGCCAGAATATCTGAGACACTGCGTCCTAGGGCCTTCATGTCCTCTGAGAAAGAAAGGAAGAGAGAGAGATTAGAGAGACATACTAATATTAAACACAGGGACACCGGCATACGACAGAGAAATACTTACAGATATAAACAGACTGGCCCTAGCCCCCCGACACCAAACTACTGCAGCATAAATACTGGAGGCATGAGACAGGAGTGGTCGGGAACACTGTGGCCCATCCGACAATTACCGATCTGGGGACAGGGCCAAACAGCCACTAGAGGGTCTATCTTCCAACCACCACTTACCATCCTGAGACAAAGGCCGAGATAGCCCACATAGATCTCCGCCACGGCACAACCCAAGAGGGGGTCCAAGCCCAGACAGGAAGATACGTCATTGACTCACACCCACTCAAGTGACGCACCCCTTCCAGCGGACGCATGAACGAGCACAGTAAGCAGTACTCAGCCCTGTAAACAGGGCTTATCGAGGCAGACGAAATCCCAGTGAAGGAGAGGAGACCGCCAGGCGGAGACAGGCAAGTGTGGTTCCGTTGCTCCAGTGCCTTTCTGTTCACCTTCACACTCTGGCCAGACACACTCAAATCAAGGACCTACTGAAGAGCATGAGGTCTTCAATAAAGACTTAAAGGTTGAACGAGTCTCGTCTTCCACAGTGGGTAGGCACCATTCCATAAAATGGAGCTCTTATACGGAGAAAGCCTGCTTCTAGGCTGTTTGTTTAACAAATTCTAGGGACAGCGCTAAGGAGGCCTGCGTCTTGTGACCGTAGGCGTGGTATATGTACGGTAGGAACCAAATCGGAAAGATAAGGTCAGGAGCAGCCCATGTAATGCTTCGTAGGTTAGCAGTAAAACCTGTGAAAAATCAAGCCCTTGCGCTTAACAGAAGCAAGTGTTAGAAGAGGCTAGCACTGGAGTAATATGATCAAATTTTGGGGTTCTAGTCACAATTTAGCAAGCGTGTTTAGCACTAACTGAAGCTTTATTTAGTGCTTATCCGGGCTGAGCCGGAAAGTAGAGCATTGCAGTAGTCTAACTAGAGTGACAAAAGCCATGGATACATTTTTCTGCATAATTTTTGGACAGAAAAGTCTTCCTCTGATCTTCGTGCAATGTTACGTAGGTGGAAAAAAAGCTGTCGCTTGAAACAGTTCTTATAGGTTTGTACAAAGACGAGATCTAGAGGTCCAGAAGTAACGCCGAGGTCCTTCAGTTTTATTTGAGACGAACTGTGTACACCCATCAACATAATTGTCAGATTCAACAGAAAGATCTCTTTTGTTTCTTGGACCTAGACAAGCATCTCTGTTTTGTCTGAGTTAAAACTGTAGACCGATTGCAGCCATCCACTTCCTTATGTCTGAAACAAGGCTTCCAGCGAGCGGCAATTTGGGGCTCACCATGTTTCATCGAAATATACAGCTGTGTGTCACTCCCACATATTCAGTGAAACAGTATAACATTATGTTTCCGAATTGACATCACATAAATGCGTGGTCAAGAGAAATATAGTGAAAACAATAATGGATCACGTAAACGGAACTTGAGGTACACGACATTTACAGTTGAGTTCGTCAGAGGGACAAACCATCCACAGAGACAAAACTGATATCTTTTCCGACAGATAAGATCTAAAACCAGGCCAGACATGTCCATGTGTAGACCAATTTCGGGTTTCCAATATCTCCAAAAAGAGATGCTTGAAGACGGCGATGAACTGCAAAAAAATCACTGAAGCCCTCAATATCTCCCTCACTACTTTTAAGCACAGCCTGTCTAGAGCAGCGTCACAGATCACTGCACTGTACATAGCCCACTGTAACGATAACCCATCCAACTACCTCATCGCTTACTGTATTTTATCTTGCTCCTTTGCACCCCAGTATCTCTACCTGACATCAATCACTCCACTGTTTAATTGTTATATTGTAATTACTTCAGCCCATGCCTATTATTGCCTTACCTCCCTTATCTTACCTCATTTGCACACATCTGTGATATATACTTTTTACTACGTATATGACTGTATGGTTGCTTTATTCCATGTGTAACTGATGTTGTTGTATTGGTCGAACTGCTGTCCTTTTATCTTGGCCAGGTCGCAGTTGTAAATGAGAACTGTTCTCAATCTAGCCTACCTTGGTTAAATAAAGGTGAAAGAATAAATAATAATAACATCTTCAGCCAGCACTGGACCCTCCGTCCTGGAAGAGAGAGGTGATACAATTTTACACAGACATACCACTCCCCTCAGGTACGTACACACACATAAGATAAACACACTTTCAACATAGTGTATTACCCTATCCCAATACTTGTGGTCCTATACTGTAGTTACAGAATGGACTTCCACTTGTTGAAATTGGCCTATAACAGAATAACTTTAAAAAAAGAAACATATGCATTACAATGGTAGAAATTGAAAGAGAACACTTTGAGGATTGAGGTAAATTATAGACCAAAGGTGAGAACAACAGTTCACCTGACACAGACTGAATCCAAACATTACATTGTTTCATTGATGTGCATTTTATATATTACTGTCATTTCTCAGCATTTTCGCCTCATTGAGGATCTGAAGCAAGCACACCTTGTCTTTTTTGTTGTTCGTAACACAGCCCGCATCCCCACCATACAGCAATTATGGTGTTATTTAGCAATCCTATACATCGCAAATCTGTGAGGTGGGCATCATTTGGAAATGCATTACTATTGCCAGACATGATCAGCTAAGTGATTACCAAACATGATCAGATACCAGTGTTGGGCTTTCAAAAGGCACTTCAGACAAACGGATTGTAATTTTGGTGCACCATAGAATGGAGTCATGAGTGCATCAAGTGCGGTGTTCCGTGGTAATTTTCCTCACAATACGACAAACACAGGCTCATTTGTGTTCAGGACAAGCCAGGTAAACATTCAGCGCACATGATCGCCGGGTCGCGGGTGTAAAGTGTCTTATGTAACTGATGGATCAAACATAGGCGTATCATGTAAACATTGATACTCGTAAATTACATGTTTCCCAATAGTGGAACACGTGAAGTGCCATTTGGACTCACAGATAGTGGTTGGCTCTGTATGACATCGAGTTGGTATATTATTATAATCCTCAACTTCTTCAATCTTTCTAGAACACATCGACTCCTCTCAATTTATATTGCCTGCACTCAGAACAAATGTGCAAAAGTAGCCCAAATTAGGCGATCTTGTTTGCGCAGCGCGTCCTCAAATTTAGTAACGGCTGTCAGTCAAAACCCATACAGTGTGATGTGTGTGTGGAAGGCGAGAATCTGAGCCCTGATGCCATGTAAGCCACTGCGTTCGTAATTTAGGGCGCTTCATCAATGAAGAACAATTTCTGCCAATTAATTCAACTCAGTATGATGGCCTACAAACCTGACTCAGTTACACCAGCTCTGTCAGGAGGAATGGGCCAATATTCACCCAACTTATTGTGGGAAGCTTGTGGAAGGATACCCAACACGTTTGACCTAAGTCAAACAATTTAAAGGCAATGCTACCAATACTAATTGAATGTATGCAAACTTCTGACCCACTGGGAATGTGATGAAATAACTTAAAGTTGAAATAAATCATTCTCTACTATTAGTCTGACTTCAAATGTAGTCCCATGGTCTATATTTTGTGTGATGGTGGGGACGCAGAGCTGTGTTCCAAACAAAAAACTGCAAGTGTGCTTGCTTCAGTTCCTCAATGACATGGTTAGCAGAGCTAAAAATAAATTAAAAAGCACCTTATAGTAGAAGGCTCTTTCCTTGAGTCATAAAYGTGCATTGAAATGACTTAGGAACAGTGCACACTGGACAGGTGTGACCACTTAGACCTCACTCAAACCATTTTTTACTTATCTTTTTCCTACTCCAAAATGTCAATGAATATTCATATGTTTRCAGAGTAATTTCAGATTTCATTATTGACAAATGGCATGAAAAGTACAGTAAATGTCAAATGCACATAATCAACAGTGTAATGTTTGGATTCAGTCTTGTCAGGTGAGSTGTTGTGTTTTCACCTTTGGTCAAAACATTTCCCCATCAACTCTAAAGTGTTCTTTCAATTTCTACCATTGTAGTGCATATGCTTTTTATAATTTTTCTGTTAAATGTCAATTTGGCCCTATCCATGTTGACTAACTTCCACGAATTGAAGTGGTTAAACATAAACAAGTTAAATACACCATATGAAAACCACACATCAACAACAAAAAAAAAATCTGCAAGAGCTTGATAAACTGCATTCATTATCTCATTAAAAGTGTTTTGGGAAAATTTGTGATCATATCCTACACAGTACAAACACAATATGAAAGACTTTTAAGGTTTATATATGCCTTGTACATTGAGTGTACAAAACATAAGGAACACCTTCCTAATATTGAGTTGCACCCCTTTTGCCCTCAGAACAGCCTCAATTTGTCAGGACATGGACTCTACAAGGTGTCAAAAGCGTTCCACAGGGATGCTGGCCCATGTTGACTCCAATGCTTCCTACAGTTGTCAAGTTGGCTGGATGTCCTTTGGGTGGTGGACCATTCTTGATACACATAGGAAACTGTTGAGTGAAAAACCCAGCAGCATTGCAGTGCGTGACACACTCAAACCAGTGCGCCTGGCACTTACTACCATACCCCACATTCACACTCTGAATGGCACACATACACAATCCATGTCTCAGTTGTCTCAAGATTTAAATATCCTTCTTGAAGTTGATTTAACAGGTAAGATCAATAAGGGATCATAGACTGACCAGGTGAAAGCTGTGTCATGGAAAGCGCAGGTGTCCCTAATGTTTTATACATTCAYTGTTTTTCACAATGTCTGGATGCAATATTCTACCCAGGAATATTCAACACTGAAATCTGTTACTCTGGTTATTCCAAATACATTTGTTGATCTTTTCAGGTGACAACAATATAAATTCATCTTTGTCTTTAATGCAMGGTTTGATCTAAACGTCAGAAGCTATCGAGTGGAATGGTTTTTCTGCTGGTGTATCCTGAGGTATCTCCTCTCTGAAAACCTCTTCCCGCAGTGCGTACAGGCGAATGGCCTCTCTCCCATGTGGACCTTCAGGTGCATCTTCAGGTGATCCTGGCGGGAGAACCTTTTCTCACACTGGGGGCAGCTGAAGGATTTCTCCCCTGTGTGGATCCTCTGGTGCCTTTCCACCTTTTGGGGACAGCTGAAGCCTTGGTTACAGAACATGCAAAGGAACCGCTTCTCTTTAGTATTGCCTGATGTTTCTCACCCTCCCCGAGCCTTTGGTCATTTGAGTTCAATACCTGATTGAAAAGGACGTGTCCCTGTGAATCAGAAAGCCCCATCGACGTGGACACTGGGTGGCGATCCCTGAATGTGTGTAAAGGGGAGTGGGTTGCAACATTTGGATTTGTCTCTAAGCTTCCCTTGTAATCTAAGAATTCTCTGCCCTYCGAGTGTCCATCTCCTAGGAGACGATCTGCATTCCATGTGGGAGGAGCGTCGCCCTCCACATCTACGACCAGACCCTCTCCTTTCTTATCTAGGCACCCTTCAGAGTATACACTACTACTGTATTGATTCTAGTACCCTCTAGATAGATCAGTCTGTGTCTCTAAACCCAAGGACATGTTGCCAGGGTCCATCTCTGTAGCGTAAGAGGAAGAGAGATCATCACCGCCAGTGTCTGACGTATCACCTTCACRATGTCCACAGGAATTAACCGTCCTCTCGCTCTGGTGAAATACCGGTATATATTCTGAGCTGAGAGCAGGAGGACAGCCCATTCTCCCCAGCCTCTCTGGGTCTGATCTGTGGTCAGATTCTGTGTGTAAGAGCCTGTGTGTTACAGTTAAAGTCTWGCGTCTGTCTCTGACTTGAGGACGGCGTTCGGCGTTCCACTGACCTCCATGATGCTGCGTTGGGTCCAGGGCTGCGCTGGGATGGTGGTGGGGTCCTCCGTGGCTACAGGGAGCACTCCAGCTGTCTGGATGTCTCTGTTGTGGTGTGGTTCCTCCTCTCCTTCCTTCCACTTCAGCTTGACCCCAGGATCTGCAGCCTCTGCATCTGCAGACTGACCAGAAGAGAGGAGCTTATTATTGGTACATGAGCTAAATTGGATAACAATGTTGTAGAGAAGTCTCACAAGCTCCCATGTCCTCCTGAGAGGATATGGTTGCTTTTTAAGACCATCCATTCCACTGTGTCAGGTCCTGTTGTACCTTTTGAGAATACATTCTGGGCTTATCAATTATATTATGTGGTGGTGGTGTCACCTTCATAATTTTTTTTTCTGGTTCTCCAAAATGGCTACAGTCACCATCACAATTAGTAATTGTGTAATTATAATTTTTTTGAGTTTGATATTCAAATTGCTTCTAATTAGGTAAGTATCCCAGTAGTAGTTTGGTAATACGTTACCAAAATCTTGATATCAACCTGGCCAGATTGTATAATTTGGTTCAGTTCTGTCGTCACATTCTGTGATTGGCTTGCTTGGCTACGTTAGCCGACATAGGCTACGTCAACTGCAGCGGTGTGTTTGATCTGCGCATGTGCCAGCACCAGCAGCGCAAGTCTCTCTATGCTTACAGTGGCACGAAAAAGCACGTGAACCCTTTGGATTTCTGCATAAATTCYTCCTAAAATGTGATTTGATCTTCCACCAAGTAATAACAATAGACAAACAGTCTGCTTKAACTAATAACAAATAATTATACGTTTATGTCTTTATTGAAGGGTGGAAAAAGTATGTTAACCCTTCGATTTAATAACTGGTTGACACCTCCCGGCAGCAATAACCTCAACCAAACGTTTTCTGTAGTTGTGGATCAGACCTGCACAATGGTCAGGAGGAACGTTGGACCATTCCTCTATACAAAACWGTTTCAGTTCAGCAATATTCTTGGGATGTCTGGTTTGAACCGCTCRCTTGAGGTCACGCCACAGCATCTCAATCCGGTTGAGGTCAGGATTCTGACATGCCAGAAGTTGTATTTTCTTCTGTTGAAGCCATTCTGTTGTTGATTTACTTGTGTTTTGGGTCGTTGTCCTGTTGCATCACCCAACTTCTGTTGAGCTTCAATTGGTGGTCAGATAGCCTTACATTCTCCTGCAGAATGTCTTGATAAACTTGCAAATTCATTTTTCCATCAACGATAGCAAGCTGTCCAGGTCCTGAGGCAGCCCCAAAACATGATGCTCCCTCCACCATACTTGAGTGATGAGGTTTTGATGTTGGTGTGCTGTGCCTTTTTGTCCCCACAGTGTTGTGTGTTACTTCCAAACAACTCAACTGTAGTTTCWTCTGTCCACAGAATATTTTGCCAGTAGCGCTGTGGAACATTCAGGTGCTCTTTTGCGAACTTCAGACATGCATATTTTTTTTGGGGGGGGGGGGGYSGGGSYGCAGTGGCTTCTTCTGTGGTGTCCTRCCATGAACACCATTCTTGTTAAGTGTTTTACGTATCGTAGACTCATCAACAGAGATGTTAGCATGTTCCAGAGATTACTAAGTCTTTAGCTGACACTCTAGGATTCTTCTTACCCTCATTGAGCATTCTGCACTGTGCTCTTGCAGTCATCTTTGCAGGACAGCCACAGTGCTGAACTTTCTCCATTTATAGAAAATGTGTCTTACCGTGGACTGATGAACATGAAGGCTTTTAGAGATACTTTGTTAACCCTTTCCAGCTTTAWGCAAGTCAACAACTTTTAATCTTATGTCTTCTGAGATCTTGTTTGTTAGATGCATGGTTCACATCAGGCAATGCTTCTTGTGAATAGCAAACTCAAATTGTGTTTTTTTTATTTTTTATTTTTAAATAGTGCAGGGCAGCGCTAAAGACACCTCATCTGTCTCATTGATTGGACTCCAGGTTATCTGACTCCTGACTCCAATTAGCTTTTGGCGAAGTCATTAGCCTAGGGGTTCATATACTTTTTCCAACCTACACTGTAAATGTTTAAATGATGTATTCAATATAGACAAGACAAATACAATAATATGTGTTATTAGGTGATGCAGACTGTTTGTTGTGACTTAGATGAAGATCAGATCAAATTATATGACCAATTTATGCATTAGTCCAGGTAATTCCAAAGGGTTCACGTACTTTTTCTTGTAGTGAGTTCGGAAAAACTGAAAGTATGCATCTTAGAAATAGCTCACATACAAACTTTGTCCAAAATCAAATAGGCTTCGCAAAAATAACATGGATGCTGTGGTAGAATGTTTATTTTGATTAACACAAAAATCTCACCAGGTAGCCCGATTTCATTTATGTCATGAAAATGATTAGGGAAATCCTTATTGCAAAGCATGTTAACGCTTAAATCAAACTATTATATTGTGTACCTAAGGGTCAGTCACCGGGATCAGCTTTTAACACCACCCACTCTACACAATATAAAGGTTAAACATTTCTAAACTTACGAATGCACGTAGTGGTACTTAATCGGCAGATCTAGACCGTCACACTTAACAAGCCAAGACGTCCTATAAATCGTTTACGACCTAAGAATTTGCTCACATAAGACAGCTAAAATCATACATACAGTCTGTGGAGGCCTTTACTAGATCGAACGAAAATGCAAGGATGGTGTATTGTTTTTCTCCAGGCTGCAACCATATCTCTACAACGTTTATCGTTTTATCGGTTCCCGAACTATGTAATGAAAAAACTTRGGGTCCATCTGACAAGGTAGTGAGACGTCAAAGGCAGGTGTTGAGGTAGTTTTTATTTTATTTATCTTTTACATGTTAGCACATTATCTTTACTTGTTTTGATTACATAACTGCTTAACTTCAATGTTAGCTGATGAGACTGAGAACAAAACATAAGATCTCCTAAGCCTGTGTTTACCAGACCTTATTTTCGGGATTTATAAAAATAAACATTAATTTCCCCATAGGCTTTGGCCAATGAGCCATGGCGGAGTTAGCCTCCGTTAGTGCATACAAAAAGATGCCATTAATATTGCTCTCTATTACACTAACCTCTATCACGATAATGTTCTGAGTTGAGGTTCCTGTGCCCTCAACAGTGATTGGGTGGCCATGGTTCCATGTATTGTGACCCGCTGGCTTCACAAAGCTCCTGTGGCCTCCAGTGAGATGTCCACCTGGGAGAGTGATTGGGGAAAAGAGGCGTAGGCTAGCTACAGTCAATGCTCAACGGCATATTTATCAAACACTGGCTAGAATTGACAAGGATGTAAGACTTACCATTCTTGATATACTATTTATTGATCGATGTATTATGTAACATGCATCACATTGCTTTCATTGAGTAGATAATAGGAAATTAAGTAAATTAAGATTCTGGTTAGAATATGATAGTGTCATTGCGCAAGTGCTTACTATCCTGGTTTACAAGACCCAATTCTGGTTAACACATTTGAACACATGTGCAGAAGGAAACGGGGCGACAGGCACTGAGCTACATATGAACCGCGACGGAGCGACAGGTACTGAGCTATGAACGTCGCCAGGCCGCGCAGCCTCAGCAAAATGTACCTCTTGCCATTCCTCTGTATCGGTCGACGATCTTGACACTATTGGGACGCCTGGCGAGGACGCGATCTCGTATTGTCTTTCTCTGCGCGCTCCCGTGGCCACCTTCAGTTCCAGTTGCTGTAGTTTCCTCCGCAATGCCCCGTTTCTCTTCTGGCTTTGAGTTATTTCCAAACGAAACACTGCATAGTCGTCGTCTACGAGTTTACAGATGTCCCGTGTGGCGTCCCGTGTGGCTCAGTTGTAGAGCATGGCGTTGCACGCCAGGGTTGTGGGTTCATTCCCCATGGGGGGACAGGATGAATATGGTATGAACTTTCCAATTTGTAAGTCGCTCTGGATAAGAGCGTCTGCTAAATGACTTAAATGTAATGTAATGTAAAATGTCTGCCACGGCTGCATTTGCCAGCACCTCCATGACAAGGCGATTTGAGTGTGAAAAAGCATACAATTAGCCATTGTTATCTAAGCAGCTAGCTAGCGTTACCTAGATAACATCTATCAACCAAGTACAGTCTCCAACGCAAATTAAACACTACCTGAGTATGTATGTAATGCGGTGTAGTTCAATTAGTCATATTGAGTTATATGGTGTTAAACGTCTAAACAATAAAAACACTTAACGTGAAAATTTGTTTTTGACCACTGTTGACTTCCTTTACTTCTATAATATTATGCGGTCCTCAAAAGTTAATTACATTCCGCCACATACTGTACTGGACGGAGTGTGTAGTCAACCACAACTAAATTAATAGACTAAAGAAAGAAAAAACAACATTGAAATAAACCCTCCCATCTAATCCTGTATTACTAAGAAAATGAAAAGAGCCTTGTACTTACATCAACACACACTGTTTCATCAACCATACACTCTGTACACAAACCATTTGCATGCTTGCCAACCAGATATAAGGACGAGTTCAATGTACAATGTCCTAAACGCAAACACCACCTCTTCCTTCCTAATTTGAATCTTGGTCCACCGACCTTTCTATGGCTGGCGTTTTGAGTCCCACCTCTTCTACCACACATCTATCATAATTGCTCTAATCTTACCTTTGGCCTCACCTCGTGGAGCATGAATATCAATTACTTCTTGGTTTTAAAGTCCTTTTGGCTACCTGGGACCCAGCCACTTCCGTTTACACTGAAAAGAAAGGATCTTATTGATTGGCTCATAGCTCAAAGGGTGTGGTTAAATTTTAAAAAGTATGCAAGCTGTTTTTTGAAATATGGTACTGTTTATTACATTACACATCAAATCTCCTATGATCAGTATCTTTTAAGCAGAGAGCAGACTTGTTTAGAAGGAACAGCATGTTAGCAAGGATAGAGTAGAGCATAATAAAATGACTTTATTCCATCTAGTCAGTCAGGTAAATATTCAACTGTTCTTGTTCTAGGCTAGATTTACTGTCTCTCTAAAAACAGATTTACACAAGCCTGTTTCAAATGACAAGTTAACAAAAGGGTTAATGAGGGGTATGTGGTTAATTACCCTTTTTACCCCAAGACACTTCACATGATAACAATATATGTCAGCTGAAGAATGGTCCCTAAATATCCCCTGTGTACATCTCAAGCCCCACTGCTACATTTCTCCCRGTTGTGGACACTCCTATGTCTGACAAGGCTACTCCGGACGGAGAAGCTCTTGTAACATAGTTTGCACTTGAGATGGTTTGGGATGAGTTGGACCACAGAGTGAAGGAAAAGCAGTGCTCAGCATATARGGGAACTCCTTCAAGGCTGTTGGAAAAACATTCCTCAAGAAGCTGGTTGAGAGAATGCCAAGAGTGTGCAAAGCTGTCATCAAGGCAAAGGATGGCCACTTTGAAGAATATCAAATATCAAATATATTTTGATTTGTTTAACACTACGGGATTCCATATGTGTTATTTCATAGTTTTGATGTGTACACTATTATTCTACAATATAGAAAATAGTAAAAATAAAGAAAAACCTGGAATGAGTAGGTGTGTCCAAACCTTTGACTAGTACTGTGTATATATAGATATATATTATAGATAACACCCTGTTCTTTCTAAAAAAGTCTGCTCTGAGTGTCACGGATACTGATCATGAAAAGTTGTGATTGTTAATTTGTATTTATGTATACTTCAGTGGTGGATACACTATGGCTGTAAATTATTTTTATGAATTTGTAATGCAGCAAGCAATAGCATTTCAAGGAGCAGCTAAGAGCACTCCTTGTTCCATTTAATCACGCCCCATGACGCTAACCAATGAAATCCTTTCTCTTCAGTCTAAAAAGGAAGTAAACAGTACACGAGAACACTTTTCACGTTAGCGTTTTTATTGTTATTATTTAGACATTTATTAACCTAATGGAACAAAAAATATGACTAATTTAACTGCTAAGCATCACATACTTACSCCAAGTAGTCTTTAATTCGCGTTGGAGACAGGACTTGGTTGATAGATGTTATCTAGGTGACGCTAACTAGCTGCTAACAATGGCTAACGTTAACTGTATGGTTTTTCACACTCAAATAGCCTCCATTATGGAGGTGCTAGCGAATGCAGCCGTGGCAGAGATCTGTAAACTTGTAGACGATGACTATGCAGTGTTTCGTTTGGAAATTTCTCAAAGCCAGAAAGAAAATAGGGGTTTGCGGAGGAAACTACAACTACTGGAACTGAAGGTGACACGGGAGCGCGCAGAGAAGACAATACGAGAGCGCGTCGTCGCCAGTCGTCCCAGTAGTGTCAAGATCGTCGACCGATACAGAGGAATGGCAAGAGGTACATTTTGCCCCGTTCCCTTCTGACCACATGTGTTTGGATAGTATGCAATAATTCCCCTGATAACTTAGTTATCTTGCAAGAAGTTGTGAGAAGTGTTTGTTACTTACATCCTTGCCAATTCTAGACTGCGTCAAAACTCAGTAGTGTACAATGGTCAATWTAGCGGTGAGCATTGACAGCACCCAACCTAACTACCTCTTTTCACCCAATCACTCTCTCAGGTGAAGGATATCTCACTGGAAGCCACAGGAACTTTGTGAAGCCAGCGGGCCACAATACATGGAGAAATGACGAACCCATAGCTGTAGATGAAGGGAGTGGAACCTCAACCCAGCACGTTATCGTAATAGAGGTAAGTGCAATAGTGTTCCGTTAAAATTACAGTACATCAAATGTGACAAGTTTCAGAAAGGCTTCCCTCGGCTATTCACTTGCTTACATGTACATCCAAATGTATCTGCCATAGGGGAGACTTCCCTATGGCATTGTTATCCAATTCCACTCATGTACTGGTAATAACCTCCTCTCTTTTTGTCAGTCTGCAGATGCAGAGACTGCAGGCCCTGGGGTCAAGCAGGAGAGATCTGAAGGAGAGGAGAACCCACGGCACAGCAGAGACATCCAGACTGGACCAGCTGGAGCGCCCTATGAAGCCACAGAGGACCCCACCACCGCTGCATCTCAGCCCAYGACCCGACGCAGCATCATGGAGGTCAGTGGAAGGCCGGACGCCGTCCTCAATTCAGAGGCAGACACCAAGACTTTAACTGTAACACACAGGCTCTTAGACACAGGATCTGAACAAATATCAGACTCAGAGAGACTGGGGCAGGGGCCACTGGGCTGTCCTCCTGTTCCCGGCTCAGAGTACTTACCGGTATTTCACCAGAGCCAGAGGCCTGTTAATTCCTGTGGGGATGGTGACATGTTAGACACTGGTGGTGATGATGATCCGTCTTGTTCTTACACTACAGAGATGGACCCTGGCAACATATCCTTGGGTTTAGAGAGACAGACTGATCTGTTTAGAGGGGAATGGAACCGGTATAGTAGTAGTGTATACTCTGAAGGGTGCCAAGATAAGAAAGAGGAGGTTATAGTCGTGGATGAGGTGAAAGTGGAGGGCGACACCCCTCTGCCATGGAATGTAGACGAGACTCACTTAGGGGAAGGACACTCACAGGGCAACACCAGTGACTTCTTAGACTACAGGGAAAGCTTAGAGACAAATCCAAATGTTACGACCCACTCCCCTTTACACGTGTTCAGGGATCGCGATCCAGTGTCTACGTTAATGGCACCTTCCGATTCACACGGCCGTGTCTTTTTCAATCAGGCATTGAACTCAAATGACAGGGCTAGAGCCCAGGCTCGGGGAGGGGGAGCAATATCAGGCGGTAGTAAAGAAAAACGGTTCCCCTGCATGTTCTGTAGCAAAGGCTTCAGCTGCTCCCAGAAGGTGGAGATCCACCAGAGGATCCACACAGGGGAGAAACCCTACAGCTGTACCCAGTGTCACATGRGCTTCACCCAGGCAGGTGACCTGAAGAGGCATCAGAGGGTCCACACAGGGGAGAAACCTTACAGCTGCCCCCATTGTGAGAAGAGGTTCTCCCGCCACCACCATTTGAAGATGCACTTGAAAGTCCACACGGGAGAGACGCCGTTTGTCTGAACGCACTGCTGGTAGAGGTTCTCAGAAAGTAGCTACCTCGGTATACACCAGCAGAAAAGACATTCCACTCTATAACATAGCTTCTGACTTTTAAATCAAACCCTGCATTAAAGAACAAATTAATAATTCTTTGTTGTCTGCAGAAAAGACCCACAGATGCATTTGTAATAACGAGAGTAACAGATTTCAGTGTTTAATATTCCTGGGTAGAATATTGCATCCAGACATTGTGTGATATATGGAAATGTGTGAGCTGAAAAAGTCTGTTAAAAGTCTGTGTTTGTACTGTGTAGGCTATATGATGTTCACAAATGACTATTTCATTACTTCCATTCAACTACTTAATTTTTTCCCAAAGACTCTTTTTAAAGAGAAAATGTATGCAGTTTATCAAGTAAATGCTGATTTTTAGTTGAGACATTTGTATGTCTGGTTTACATATGGTGTATTTAAAAGGTTTTTGTTTAATAAACACAAAATGGGACATTACATTCTGACTTTCATTGACATTTCCTTTAATATACTGTGCTTTCAGAAAGTATTCAGACCCCTTGACTATTTCCACATTTGTTACTTTACAGCCTTATTCTAAAATGTATTACATAATTTTTTCCCCTCAATCTACACACAATACCCCATAATGACAAAGTGAAAACAGGTTTTTAGAAAAAAATAAAAGATTGCCTCATTTACATAAGTATTCAGACCCTTTGCTAAGAGACTCAATTGAGCTCAGGTGCATTCTGTTTCCATTGGTTATCTTTGAGATGTTTCAACAACTTAATTGGAGTCCACCTGTGGTAAATTAAATTGATTGGACATGATTTGGAAAGGCACACACCTGTCTATATAAGGTCCCACATTTGACAGTGCATGTCAGAGCAAAACCATGTCATGAGGTTGAAGGAATTGTCCGTAAAGCTCAGAGACGGGATTGTCTCGAGGCACAGATCTGGGGAAGGGTACCAAAACATTTCTGCAGCATTGAAGGTCCCCAAGAACACAGTGGCCTCCATTTTAAATGGAAGAAGTTTGGAACCACCAAGACTCTTCCTACAGCTGGCCACCCGGCCAAACTGAGCAATCAAGGGAGAAGGGCCTTGGTCAGGGAGGTGACCAAGAACCTGATGGTCACTCTGACAGAGCTCCAGAGTTGCTCTGTGGAGATGGGAGAACCTTCCAGAAGGACAAACATCTCTGCAGTGCTCCACCAATAATGCCTTTATGGTAGAGTGGCCAGACGGAAGCCACTCCTCAGTAAAAGGCACAGGACAGCCTGTTTGGAGTTTGCCAAAATGCACATAAATAACTCTCACACCATGAGAAACAATATTCTTTGGTCTGATGAAACCAATATTGAACTCTTTGGCCTGAATGCCAAGCGTCAAGTTTGGAGGAAACCTGGCACCATCCCAACAGTGATGCATGGTGGTGGCAGCATCATGTTGTGGGGATGTTTTTCAGAGGCAGGGACTGGGAGACTAATCAGGATCGAGGGTAAGATGAACGGAGCAAGTGAAGAGAGATCCTTGATGAAAACCTGCTCCAGAGCTCTCCGGACCTTAGACTGGGGGCGAAGGTTCACCTTCCAACAGGACAATGATCCGAAGCACACAGCCAAGACAACARGGGAGTGCGTTCAGAACAAGTCTCCGAATGTCCTTGAGTAGTCCAGCCAGTGCCCAGACTTCWACCTGATCTAACATCTCTGGAGAGACCTGAAAATAGCTGTGCAGCGATGCTCCCCATCCAACCTGACAGAGCTTGAGAGGATCTGCAGAGAAGAATGGGAGAAACTCCCCAAATACAGGTGTGCCAAGCTTGTAGCAGCATACCCAAGAAGTCTCGAGGCTGCCAAAGGTGCTTCAACAAAGTARTGAGTAAAGGGTCTGAATACTTATGTAAATGTAATYTTTTTTATGTTTAATACATTTGCAAAAATGTCAACCTGTTTTTGCTTTGTCATTATGGGGTATTGTGTGTAGATTGATGAAAGGGAAATAATGATTTAATCAATTTTAGAATAAAGCTGTAACAACAAAATGGGGAAAAAGTCAAGGGGTCCGAATTAACTGTACATCAGATCTGATCTCACACTATTCATACACACAACAGCGCTTTATAACCAATATACACTTACTAAATATACCTACACATACCCACACACTAAGAAACACCTACAGTACACTTCAAAATAGTTTAGTCAGGGTTGTATGACTTGACTTATGATAGCTAACTTATTTACCCACAACAACATATTTATGTCCACCATGATGGGTTTAACAACAATGAAGTAATTCTGTAACTACAGTATAGGACTCAAGTGTAGTGGGGATGGGTAAACACTCCATGTTGAAAGTGTGTTTATCTGTGTACGTACCTGAGGGAGTGTATGTCTGTAGTCTATCACCTCTCTCTTCCAGGAGGAGGAGGGTCCAGAGGTGCTGCTGGTGAAAGAGGAGGGCTGTGAGGAGGGTCTGGGGAACCCTGAGGGGACCATGGTCATGGAGGACAACCAGACTACACCTCCTCCTGAACCCACAGAGGAACCAGCTGAGCAGCACAGGACCACACACAGTCTCAGTGAGGTGAGTCCACTGTGAACTACTGTCTGAATGGTATTAGGTCAGGGCCTGTATCCAGAAAGCCTCTCAGAGTAGGAGTGCTGATCTAAGATCAGTTTTGCCTTTTTAGATCATAATGAARAAGACCRGATACTCAATCAGCACTTTTACTCAGAGTATCTCAGAGTAGGAGTGCTGATCGCTGTTCATAATAAATATGATTGTATGGACAGATCCTATATCAGCACTCCTACACCAAGACACTTTGTGGATACGGGCCCAGGTCTTGATTAATTTAGTCTTAAGTCTGGGACCATGCCTTTGAATTATCAAACCATTAAAGGGATAAGTCAGATGAACTGGTGGATACCATTTTTACGTCTCTGCGTCCAATATCCAGGAAGTTAGAGGGAATTTCACGAGCCAGTGCTAACTAGCTTAGCACAAAAACTGGATTTGGTGTAACCGAAGACTTCCATTCTTTGTGCTAAGCTAGTTAGCAAAGCTAGTTGCCAAAATCCCCAACTATTCTTTTAAAGAGTGTCAAGTAATCAAATCAATGACGATGTTTGCATAGTATCCATGGCAATCCCTCATTGCCCAATCAAATCATATCAGATTTCTTGATCCTCTCCCTCTATCTCTTACAGTCAGTAGACAAAGAGGATGGGATGCCTGATCTGRAGCTGGTCAAAGAGGAGACAATAGAGAACAGACCAGAGAGTGGAATAAAGATCTGGGATGAAGGTAAGGGAGAAATACATATTGAGAACATATATATACTATGTACTACATCAATAGGAATATTGATGCGCTTGCATAAAATGAAATAAATACAACTTATGTTTATCTACTAAAACAAACATCATAATGTTTGAACTTGACCAGGTAATTGACTCAGGTAATTGACCCAGGTAACTCTATATGTTGAGTTTTCTGCCATGTAACCTCTTCCTGCAGGTGGTTGGCTGGAAGCTAACAGAGGAGACTGGGTGGCCATCTTGGATTCCCAGACCCAGACTGTTGCAGCCAAGGCTCCTGTGGACAACATCACTGAGCAGGCCAGGACCAGAGGCGACATAGTGGAGGTCAGTGGATGGGAAAGTGTCCTTAGCTCTGGGCTGGGCAACAACACTGTTAACCACAACCAGAAACAGACAGTTGAACACAAAACAGCATCTCCATGACAACAGACTGGCTGAGACCAGGGCGAMGTGTAGATTTGGTCTACGGGGACGGTGTGTCCGTATGTGGTGGGAAAGAACAGACACGGCTAGTGATGCTCCTATAGTTGTGATTCACAGAGACTGATGGCGCATCAGGTTAACCCCCGAACAGYTATTGCCTTTAGCCTGCCTTCGATTAGCCTGATGACTCCCACCAAATGATTTAGCTTCTTTGTCATTCGCCACACACTTTACTCTGAGACTGCCATCATTGAAGTTTGTGGTGACGAGGGGCGTTGTACAAAACAAAGTCATCAGCGATTGTATCGTCTCTAACCAATCAGAGTATTTGTATATTTGAAGGAAATCGTTGTGGAAATCTGTTGAAGCTCAAGTCGGCTACACAATGCAATGCTCTTTCTATTGGCTGGCTGGCTAGCTATGTAGCAAGCTAGCAAACATAGCTACAAACAATAATACCAAATACAATATCAGCATGTGACGTAGCTATTTAGCTGTAAAATCGCCTAAACAAGCTGCAGTATCAATCTCACCATGTTCAACCTGCAGATTGATGTCCCTCACAGTGGAGTCAAACATTGGCAACGGCAAATATACTTTTGAGGAGATGCCCGCACAGTGCATTCTGAGCAATTCAAAAACTCAACATTAGCACTAATTTTGTCAAGAAGTACAACATTACAAATATTTTCAGAGATTTTAAATAATGAACTTGCTATCTGTACTATCATATAGCTTTGGAATCGTGACATTATGTACTTTAGAGGAAAATAGGCATGTTTCTCGACATATACACTGATTTTGAGAAGGGATTGCGTGATGATTAGCTTAGCAACCCCGTGACGCAGTATGACAACATGAATGCGATTGGTCGACAGTCTGCTGGGTGGGGCGTTATACGTTGCTTCATTCATTGGATTCCTATCTCCTTTCTGTAACATCTCTGTCAACGGCACTATGCAATGCACCCTGGACTAAAGAGGCAGACAAATAGGAAAAATGTTAAATTACACATTTCTTGAGGTAGGAATTTCGCAAAAACATGTTCAAAGGCTCATTGGAGAGAAGACATCCTCCCCGAGTTATGACATCAGCCAGTATTGAAATCTGAGATGTATGATAGATGTTTTCACGATCTAAACGTAATATTCCTATTAACTTCCAGTGTAGTGAGAGACATAACACGGTGCTACGTCATACCGGACGCATTTCTGCCTGCTTGAACGCCAGTAACTCAGATACACATGAAAACATGAAATGGCCCAGGGAATCGATAGAACATCACTCAGAGATGCACAAAAACAATATAACATTCAAAATGGGTGAACCTTTCCTTTAAGGCAGCTACTATATATACAAATATTACATGACATTACATTTCATTGCACTTTTCACAACACCTTAAGTATGTGCCCTCAGGCCACTACTCCACTACATCTTATCTACAACACAAAATCCATGTGTACGTGTGTAGAGTGCGTGTGTTAGCATGTGTATGTTTGTGTCTGTTCCTATGTGTGTGTGTCTCTTCATAGTCCCCGCTGTTCCATAAGGTGTATTTATCTGTTTTTTAAATCTGCTTATACTGCTTGCATCAGTTACCTGATGTGGAATAGAGTTCCATGTAGTCATGGTTCTATGTAGTACTGTGGTCCTCCCATAGTCTGTTCTGAACTTTGGAACTGTGAAGAGACCTCTGGTGGCATGTCTTGTGGGGTATGCATGGGTGTCCGAGCAGTTTGCTAGTAGTTTCAACAGACAGCTCGGTGCATTCAACATTTTAACAGTTCTTACAATACAAGTAGTGATGAAGTCAATCTCTCCTCTACTTTGAACCATGAGAGATTGACATGCATATTATTAATGTTAGCACTCCGTGTACATTTAAGGGCCAGCCGTGCTGCCCGGTTCTGAGCCAATTGTAATTTTCCTAAGTCCGTATTTGTGGAACCTGMAAAGTAGTCCAGGTGCGACAAAACTAGGGCCTGTAGAACCTGCCTTGTTGATAGTGTTGTTAAGAAGGCAGAGCAGRGCTTTATTATGGACAGACTTCTCCCCAGATTTAGTTGAAGTTTGGGGTTTAGCGTATCAAAGCCAATGACGAATTTTCAAACCTCCGCACGTGTGTTCTGGCTCTGGCCCAACCCATCAGTTTCTGGACCAATCAGTCGGCCCCGAATGTGTTCGCATTGGTGAAGGGTCGGGGAGGTACTCGGATCGACTCATTGCGGAGAAGAAAATTACAGTTGCAGTCGGAAGTTTACATACACCTTAGCCAAATATATTTCAACTCAGTTCTTCGCAATTCCTGGCATTTAATCCTCGTAAAAATTCTCTGTCTTAGGTCAGTTAGGATCACCACTTTATTTTAASAATGTGAATAGTAGAGAGAGATTTATTTCGGCTTTTATTTCTTTCATCACATTCCCAGTGGGTCTGAAGTTTACATACAATCAATTAGTATTTGGTAGCATTGGCTTTAAATTGTTTAACTTGGGTCAAACGTTTCGGGTAGCCTTCCACAAGCTTCCCACAATAAGTTGGGTGAATTTTGGCCCATTCCTCCTGACAAAGCTGGTGTAACTGAGTCAGGTTTGTCGGCCTTCTTGCTCGCACARGCTTTTTCAGTTCTGCCCACACATTTTCTATAGGATTGAGGTCAGGGCTTTGTGARGGCCACTCCAATACCTTGACTTTGTTGTCCTTTAAGCCATTTTGCCACAACTTTGGAAGTATGCTTGGGGTCATTGTCCATTTGGAAGACCCATTTGCGACCAAGCTTTAACTTCCTGACTGATGTCTTGAGATGTTGCTTCAATATATCCACATAATTTCCCCCCCCTCATGATGCCATCTATTTTGTGAAGTGCACCAGTCCCTCCTGCAGCAAAGCACCCCCACAACATGATGCTGCCACCCCCGTGCTTCACGGTTGGGATGGTGTTCTTCGGCTTGCAAGCCTCCCCCTTTTTCTTCCAAACATAACAATGGTCATTATGGCCAAACAGTGCACATGCACATTTGTGGCCTGCTGGAGGTCATTTTGCAGGGCTCTGGCAGTGCTCCTCCATTGCACAAAGGCGGAGGTAGCGGTCCTGCTGCTGGGTTGTTGCCCTCCTACGGCCTCCTCCACGTCTCCTGATGTACTGGCCTGTCTCCTGGTAGCGCCTCCATGCTCTGGACACTACGCTGACAGACACAGCAAACCTTCTTGCCACAGCTCGCATTGATGTGCCATCCTGGATGAGCTGCACTACCTGAGCCACTTGTGTGGGTTGTAGACTCCGTCTCATGCTACCACTAGAGTGAGAGCACCGCCAGCATTCAAAAGTGACCAAAACATCAGCCAGGAAGCATAGGAACTGAGAAGTGGTCTGTGGTCACCACCTGCAGAARCACTCCTTTATTGGGGGTGTCTTGCTAATTGCCTATAATTTCCACCTTTTGTCTATTCCATTTGCACAACAGCATGTGAAATTATTGTCAATCAGTGTTGCTTCCTAAGTGGACAGTTTGATTTCACAGAAGTGTGATTGACTTGGAGTTACATTGTGTTGTTTAAGTGTTACCTTTATTTTTTTGAGCAGTGTATATAATACATATATACTGTATATTTTTCTTCATTATTTTTTACAAAAATACTAGTCTCAACTTAAACGACTTAAACCAGGTAGAAAGTGTGTAGAAATGATAATGAACTTACATTTTTCAGAGAATAAATTACTTTGATTTTTTTTTTAATCACAGTATTTTAATATAGAGCTATTAGCAGTGCCATTTTGATTTAATTTTGTGTTCTCAAACCAGTGAGTAATTATTGACAATGAAAGAGGTGGGAATGTTGTTCCCTTGTCATATAATTGCTACATTTAATATCAATATGGAATTAAAAATAGTTTTCCAGATTGTATTTTGCCGTTTATTTCGCGACTGAAACTACCTGGTTCAATTTTGGGTACCGAAGCAAAACCAGTTGGGAACCATTCTTTAGTTGACATATTATAGTTATCATGTGAAGTGTACTGGGGTAAGAGTTTTTAAAAAATTATTATTACTAAGTCCCTCAGTTGAGCATCTGGGTACGCTTACATTGTCACATGARACAGACTTGTTGTTTGATGTTCTGGCATAGCCAAAACACTGTCATTTTATTCAAGTTTAACACTATTTACTAATGATTGGGGGGGACATTGATACAGTTACATATCAGGATATTATTTTTTACAATATATTGTATCGTTTTCACTATCACAATATTATTTTTGCGTTAGTCTGCTGTACCTGCACCAAAACTCCAGTATTTTTCCTTCATAGCTTGTTCTCCATCTTCTTTGTCAATATGGATCCAAGATGTTTTCAGCACTTATTTTCATGATTATTTTCATGCTCTCTTGTCCCTCTGCAGCAGACATATGGTGAGCAATATGTTTGGAACATCGAATTGCAATAAAATTACAGTATTGAATCCCAATACATATAGAATCGTGAGAATCGCAATACATATTGTTTCGGCACATAATTATCGTGTTAGTATCGTATCGAGAGGTCCCTGGCAATTCCCAACATTACATACGAACATATTATACTGAACAAAAATATAAACATGCAACAATTTCAAAATGTTTACTAAGTTACAGTTCATATAAGGAAATCAGTCAATTGAAATAAATTCATTAGGCCCTAATCTATGGATTTCACATGACTGGGCAGGGGCGCAGCCATGGGTGGGCCTGGGAGGGCATAGGCCCACCCACTTGGGAGCCAGGTCCACCCACTGTGGAGCCAGCCCCAGCCAATCAGAATGAGTTTTTCCCCACAAAAGGGCTTTATTACAGACAGAAATACTCCTCAGTTTCATCAGCTGTCCGGGTGGTTGGTCTCAGATGATCCCGCCGGTGAAGAAGKCGGATGTGGAGGTCCTGGGCTGGTGTGGTCACATCTGATCTGCGGTTGTGAGGCCGGTTGGACATACTGACAAAATCTTTCAAATGACATTGGAGGCGGCTTATAATAGAGAAATTAACATTACATTGTGCGGTCTAAGGCACTGCATCTCAGTGCTTGAGGCGTCACTACAGACCCTGGTTCAATTCCAGGCTGTATCACAACCGGCRGTGATTGGGAGTCCCATAGGGCGTTGCACAATTGGCCCAGTGTCGTTAGGGTTTGGCTGGGGTAGGCCGTCATTGAAAATAAGAATTTGTTCTTTACTGACTTGCAGAGTTAAATAAAGGTTAAATAAAAAATTCTCTGGCAACAGCTCTGGTGGACATTCCTGCACCCTGCACCATCTGTGGTATGGGATCTTTACAAACAGTCCTTGACCTCAAGCTGTTTGCAGTAAATGGCCTATAATCTACCTTCAGGTTGTGTGATGACTGAGGTGAAATATTAAACATGAACTAAAGTGCACCTGTATTTGATATTCCAGAATGACTGGTCTCTACAAACTAGGGAGTGTACATCCTTTTAACTTCTGTTCAGGAGGGTAATTAACCACATACCCCCTCATTAACCCTTTGTTAACTTGTCATTTGAAACAGGCTTGTCTGAATACCTGTTTTTAAAGACCGTAAACCTAGGCTAAAACAAGGACAGATTAATATTTACCTTTCTGWTGTGATGTAGCTGGAATAAAGTAATTATATTATTTTCTACTCTAGCTAACACACCATTCTTTCTAAACTAGTCTGGTCTGAGCTTTTATTTATTTTTACCTTTATTTAACTCGGCAAGTCAGTTAAGAACAAATTCTTATTTTCAATGACGGCCTAGGAACTGCCTTGTTCAGGGGCAGAATGACAGATTTTTACCTTGTCAGCTCAGAAATTCGATRTTGCAACCTTCCGGTTACTAGTKCAACGCTCTAACCACTACCTGCCGCCCCAAGCTTGAAAGATAGTGATCATGAATAGGAGATTTGATGTGTAATGTAATAAGCAGTACAGTACTTCAAAGAACAGTGTGCATACCTTTTTCATTCGACCACACCCTTTGAGCTATGATGCCAACCAGTAAGATCCTTTGTAAACAGAAGTGAACCGTGGCCAAGAACATTGAAGCAAGGCAGTAAGTCACAGAACAGTAATTTTCCGGTCACTTCTGGGAAACCGGAATGCTTACAGACCTGCTCTCAGATGCAGAGTAGCCCACGTTTTGCGAGCATGCAYAGCCCAGAGATAGCCAGACAAGTAAATTGGACTAAGGAACAGATGTTGTGTATTGGAGAAAGGCCGTCAGTGCGGGTTCGGCAAACAATACAGTGGGTGAAGGCGCGGCATGAGCATGGTGAACGGAAAGATGTGGTTATGGACAGGGAGGAAGAAGAGCCTAGTGTAGTGGGAAGATGTGTGTTGAGGAAGAATGGCGCCAAGTACAAACCGTACTCTGCTGTTTCTGATGGCTCAGAAATTGAACCTGATGAGAGTGAGGATGAATTACCTGCGGTGGCAGGTGTGATGAAGACCTCCGAGTCCAAGCCTCGCCCCGATGGTCATGCGAAGGATGGTTCTGTGCCAGTGGGAGTGACATTTTTGGAGAAAGTGGATCCCTGCCTTTTGGCTGACCGATATGTAGTCTCAAGCTGGGTACAAAAGTATGTGGATACTGTTAAATTGGTGAAGGTAGCTCGAAGTAGACTTGTGATGATTTTCTGTTTTTCTTCCGCCCAGAGGGAGCAGGTGCTTCACGTCACAGGCCTCGGGACAAGACCTGTGACTTGAAAGGAGTGATTACTGGGGTGGCGTTGAGGTGGAGCAACTGAAATTGAAGATTCCCTGTGTCTGTGATGCCCGCCGACCCGGTGGCGAGCGTGATGAAACTGAGAAGACACAGTCTGTCCTTTTGAGTTTTGAAGCAGTCTTTACCTGATAAAGTCATGTTAGGACATGTCAGTTGTCCCGTGAGAGCTTTTGGGCCGAACCCACTAAGGTGTTTCAGYTGCCAAACTTATGGTCATGTTTCAGCAGTGTGTAGGAGTGCATAGGACAAAAAAAATGGTGTCAACTGTGGGGGTGCCCATGTTGCTGGGGATCAGAAGTGCCCGGTGCAAGAGAGACCAGTTGAGGTTGTCAGGGTCAGAGTAGAACAGAAGGTATCATATGCTGAGGCAGTGAAGAGAGTAGTGGAGAATGGGTCAAGTGTGAGCAGTAGGCCAATACATAGTGATATGAATTTGTGCTTTGGTAAGGTTGGCTTCTTAGCGTTCATTGCCATGGTTATCAACTGTGCCACAGTAATGGTACGTAAATCACAGAAAATAGCTGTTGTGGTGGCAGCTGCAGAGAAGTACTTGGGTGTACAAGGTTTACAGCAAAAGAGACCAGGTGTGTTATAAAAATAAAAATAAATGATTTCACCTTTATTTAACCAGGTAGGCTAGTTGAGAACAAGTTCTCATTTACAACTGCGACCTGGCCAAGATAAAGCATAGCAGTGTGAACAGACAACAACACAGAGTTACACATGGAGTAAACAATAAACAAGTCAATAACACAGTAGGGGGAAAAAATGTGTCTATATACATTGTGTGCAAAAGGCATGAGGAGTTAGGCAATAAATAGGCCATAGGAGCGAATAATTACAATTTAGCAGATTAACACTGGAGTGATAAATCATCAGATGATCATGTGCAAGTAGAGATACTGGTGTGCAGAAAAGTAAATAAATAAAAACAATAAGGGGATGGCTAGACCAATATTGGACAGATCCTCTACCCGGCGAACCCCCACCTCCTAAAGTGAATTCTTGAATACCTACATAAAGATTCTAACTTATTTGATATATGGAGGATCACTAACCCTACGGGTAGGGAATACTCCTTTCACTCTCATGTTCACAATGTTTATACTCGATAGACTACTTTTGGTTGATGCTAAACTACTCCCCTATACCTGTAATGTGAAGTATCATGATATTATAATCTCGGACCAAGTCCACTCACCTTCTCCCTGAGATTGGGTGACATGGTACCAAACGAGAGGTCTGGAGGTTAAATCCTCAGCTCCTCACAGAACCAACATCTGTGAACATCTTAAAGACCAAATACATTTTTCTTTGACACCAACGACAACAGAAACTTCCCCAGCTTACTGTGGGAAACACTTAGGCTTATTTGAGAGGCTGTATCATCTCATATCAGACTGCCAGGAGTAGGCAAAACAAGGGAATATTGGTAGAACTGGAGAATGCTAGACATCCATCTATGGAGAAACATAAAAAATTACCTCTTTAAATTTGAATATAATCAGACTCTCTCAGCTAAAATGCTAAATCTTTTCTCTACGCCAAGCAAAAATATTTTGAGTTTGGTGACAAACCACACAAATTACTCGCCAGACAACTTCGAAGAATTGTGAGTGACCGAATGATTCACAAAGTTAAATCTGCATCTGGGGAATTACTCTCCTCCCAAAGACATCAATGACAGATTCCGTCGTTTTATGAGATCCTATATACATCTAAAGCCGATTCTAACCCCTTAATTATGCAAAACTTTTTGGATGACTGTGATCTTCCTGCCCTGAACCAGGAAGATTCTAACTTCCTGAATAAGGAAATATCTCTTGAAGAAATTCGAGAAACACAAAAACACTAAAGAGTGGCAAGACCCCGGGCCCAGATGGATACCGGGTGAATTCTATAAAACATTCAGCAACATGCTCTCTCCCTACCTGCACAAAATGTTGGTTCAGTCCAGAGAGGATGGAGCTCTCCCATCTACTTTGGATGAAGCATTCATTACAGTTATACATAAGAAGGGTAAAGATCCGGAAGAGGTAGGGTCGTACAGACCATATCCCTCAATACAGACCAAAAGATTTTAGCAAAAACCCTGGCTAACAGGCTTAGCACTTTAATTGGCAAACTGGTCCATTCGGACCAGACGGCTTTTCCCGAACAGAAACTCATTCTTCAATCTCAGGCGCCTCTTCAACATTATGTATTCTCAGAGGTTACAAACGTAGACCTTGCCGTTATATCTCTTGACGCCGAGAAGGCTTTTGACCAAGTTGAGTGGTCCTATCTATTCAAAGTCCTACAGAATGTAATATTGAGAGATGGGTTCATAAATTGGATCCAGCTTTTATATAGGAACCCCTGTGCGAGAATACTCACTAACCAATCATTGTCGCCCCGATTTAACCTCTACAGAGGGACAAGGCAGGGTTGTGCGCTGTCGCCTATGCTCTCGCCCTAATCATTGAACCTCTCGCTCAGACGATTAGATCTGATGCAGCAATACACGGCTATAATATAAAGATACTCTAAATAAGATTCCCTATACGCAGATGACATTCTCCTCTATGTAAGAACCCCAAGCTAGTATTCCAGCTATCCTTGATGTGATTAATTTGTTTGGTACCTTCTCGGGATACAGAATAATTGGAATAAGAGTGAATTAATGCCCATACGGTTACAAAACACCTCCTGGCTAGAACATTCTCACTTAAGTTATCTTCAGAAAAATTACCTATCTAGGAATTGTAGTTACCAAACATATTCCTTACTATTTAAAGAGAATTCCCCTCGCTGATGCAAAACTAAAGACAAACATACAATTTTTGGAGAATCTCCCAATTTCTCTGCTCGGAAGAATTAATGCCATTAAATGGTCTTCCTCCACAACTGCTCTACCTATACCAGAACATCCAGTATTCATACCTAAATCCTTTCATAAACAACTGGACTCAATTATCAATCCTTTCATCTGGGATTATAAAACACACAGGATAGGTAAAAAACACCTCTGCAAATCCAAGATGGAAGGAGGATTGTCTCTCCCAAATTTATAATTTTATTATTGGGCCGCTAACCTCCGTGCGGTTACGTTTTTGCTGGATGACGCACGTCCGTCACCACCTGGCTTAGTATGGACGGGAGGAGTGTCACCCCTTCTCTATTGGTGCTGTGATTTTGTCGCCTGCAATCTGGAGAGGTCACTTTATCGTAACAATCCTATTATACATTGCACAGTCCGAATCTGGAAGCAAATTAAAACCCCTTTGAGCTTAGACAATGTCATTCATGCTCCCTGTTGCCAGGAACCCTCCTTTGCCCCCTCCAACCTTGATAACACCTTTGAGCAATGGGGAGAGTTGGGGATAAGTACCATAGGGGATTTATATATAGAAGGGACCTTTGCTTCCTTTGAGTGCTGAGGGAAACTTATAATCTTCCCAGAAGTAACTTTTTCAGATACCTACAAATCAGAGACTATGTTAGGAAACACCTCCAACATTTGGGAACGCTAAGCTTCCATGTTTGACGGATGCATAAAACATCCCCACCGCAGACAAACTGATATCTCGTTTATATGATTCTTTCCAATCGGTTAGCACACCTCTACAGATGCCATTAAGGAAAAATGGGAGGAAGAACTAGGGACTGACATTTCGATGGCAGACTGGGAAGATAGCTTGGAGTATATCCACACCTGCTCCATTAACTCCAGACATCGGCTCATACAATTCAAGGTATTACACAGATTACACTATTCCAAAACAAACTGCATAGGATATTTCCTGATACATCCCTATGGTGATAAATGTCAGGCTGCACAGGGTACACTTTCCACTGCTTTGCCCTATGCTCTAGCTTGCATGGTTACTGGTGTGGAATTTTTAGGATCCTCTCTGAAGTTCTGGAGACTTCAATTGACCCAGACCCGCTTCTGATAATCCTGGGAGTGTCTGATTCCCTAATCGGACTAACCAACCCCCAAAAACATCATCTCTTACAGTCTCATTGTGGCAAAAAAACTAATCTTGTTGTTCTGGAAAAGAGGGAAGCGCCCACTACCCAAATTATGGCTCAGCGAATTGGCAAACACTGTACACTTAGAAAGGATTAGATATATTCTGAACAATAAATTATTAACATTTGATCAGATCTGGCAGCCTTTCCCTTCTTACTTGGACCATTCGGCGCTGTGAATTTGTACTTTTTAACGCACTCTCCATTGTAATATTTTAATCCACCTCTGGGCAACGTGCTGGCACCGCCACCCGAGCAGCGGGGGAGGGTATAAGGGAGGGATAAAGGGGGGAATAAGGGGGGGGTGACACCCACCTCTTTCTTTCTACCTGTCCTTGTTTTGTATGTCTTGTTTTGTAATAATTGTTTTGTACCAGAACTCTGGATCTTTTTATTTCTGTCTGCTCTTTTATGTTTAGTTAAAAATTGTATACCCTGCCTTTCATACCTATACACATGCCTGTGTGTGTTCAATAAAAAATATTGAACGAAAACTGACTATCTACCGATCTCCGACTTCGGGCGATGTCATCTACAAAATAGCTTCCAATACTCTACTCAGCAAACTAGATGCAGTTTATCATAGTGCCATCCGTTTTGTTACTAAAACACCTTATACCACCCACCACTGCGACCTGTATGCTCTAGTCGGCTGGCCCTCGCTACATATTCGTCGCCGACCCACTGGCTCCAGGTCATCTATAAGTCCTGCTAGGTAAAGCTCCCCTTATCTCAGTTCACTGGTCACGATAAAACACCACACCGTAGCACGCGCTCCAGCAGGTATATCTCACTGATATCCCAAAAGCCAACACTCATTTGGCCGCCTTTCCTTCCAGTTCTCTGCTGCCTGTGACTGGAACGAATTGCAAAAATCGCTGAAGTTGGAGACTTTTATTTCCCTCACCAACTTTAAACATCTGCTATCTGAGCAGCTAACCGATCGCTGCAGCTATACATAGTCCATCTGTAAACAGCCCACCCAATTTATCTCCTCACCC
>NC_036853.1:48465780-48512143 GCF_002910315.2 Salvelinus sp. IW2-2015
TGATATCATAACCGCCATCGATAAAGACAGTACTGTGCAGCCGTCTTCATCGACCTGGCCAAGGCTTTCGACTCTGTCAATCACCATATTCTAATCGGCAGACTCAGTAGCCTCGGTTTTTCTGATGACTGCCTTGCCTGGTTCACCAACTACTTTGCAGAGAGTTCAGTGTGTCAAATCGGAGGGCATGTTGTCCGGTCCTCTGGCAGTCTCTATGGGGGTACCACAGGGTTCAATTCTCGGGCCGACTCTTTTCTCTGTATATATCAATGATGTTGCTCTTGCTGCGGGCGATTCCCTGATCCACCTCTACGCAGACGACACCATTCTGTATACTTCTGGCCCTTCCTTGGACACTGTGCTATCTAACCTCCAAACGAGCTTCAATGCCATACAACACTCCTTCCGTGGCCTCCAACTGCTCTTAAACGCTAGTAAAACCAAATGCATGCTTTTCAACCGTTCGCGCCTGCACCCGCCCGCCCGACTAGCATCACCACCCTGGACGGTTCCGACCTAGAATATGTGGACACTATAAATACCTAGGTGTCTGGCTAGACTGTAAACTCTCCTTCCAGACTCATATAACATCTCCAATCCAAAATCAAATCGAGAATCGGCTTTCTATTTCGCAACAAAGCGTCCTTCACTCACACCGCCAAACTTACCCTAGTAAAACTGACTATCCGGGGGGCGGAGCTAGCATGTTGGAGTGAACGGCTGCGTGTGAGAGGCTCCTGCAACTTTTTTGCGAAATAATCTAACTTAACCTACTTTATGATACTTTTTACAACAAACGTTTCTTTCTAATACAACATCGTAACTTTCTGTGTAAAAATGCCGAGTAATAAGCGACCAAAGGACAATAAATCCACATCGGAGGCCTACTCCACACCAAACAACGAGACAGACATGGCGGAAGGCACAGGCAACAACGTGACACTTAAAGAACTTACCCAGGCTTTGGGAGAACTACGTGTTGCTTTAGCTGAGGATCTTAAGGCTACTATTGCTGAACTGGACACCAAAATCGAGGGCACCATTCGAGCGGTCGCTTCGCAGGCCAGAGTATTGTGGACCTTGAGAAGGCTTCTGAATTCAGCGCTGGTAGGATCGACGAGTTAGAGAAGCTGTGCTCGTCACTACAGGGTACTGTGCAGAGGCTTTCTGTGAAAGTGGTTGACCTGGAGGGCCGTTCCAGACGTAATAACCTTCGCGTGTGTTGGTCTGGCAGAGGGGGTAGAGGCGGGCTCTCGCCCCACCGACTTCTTCGCCAAGCTATTGAAGGATGCAATGGGATCGGACGTTTTGGCTTCGGACCCCAGCTGGACGTGCACATCGCGCCCCTGTCCAGTGCCTGGACCGGGTCAACGCCCTCGCCCAGTAATCATCTGTTGTCACAGTTTCAAGACCAAGGATCTTATCCTGCGCGAGGCCCGAATGAGGGGCAACCTGTTACATAAAGGGCACCCCTTCCGTGTCTATGATGATTATGCGCCCGATGTGGCAAAGGACCGGGCGGCTACAGAGATGTCATGGCCAAACTCTACAAACTCCATCTTCGCCCAGCCTTGCTCTTCCCTGCAAGACTAAGAATTACCCCGCCCTCCGGTGAGAAGATTTGGCTCTCCTCGGTTTTGGACGCAGAGAAGTTTATCCGGGAACATACGCCAATCCCCCGTACAGGTTAGAGTGCCTTGTCATTGTGTGTTAGGGTCTGCTCATGGAATCGAATCCATACTAAACCATAACGGGTGAAACCGTATTGAACGGTCTCAACAAGGGCTACCGAACATGTAAGATGCTGTGGAGGGCGGTCTTGGCTCTCAATTAAAATTTAGTACCTTGAGCGTGGCTGAGGTGCACCCGTGACCGGCTCGGAAACCGGATTGCACAGCGGAGAAGGTACGGTGTGATTCGAGATGGTCAGTGATCTGTTTATTAACTTGGCTTTCGAAGACCTTAGATAGGCAGGGCAGGATGGATATAGGTCTGTAATAGTTTGGGTCCAGGGTGTCTCCCCCTTTGAAGAGGGGGATGACCGCGGCAGCTTTCCAATCCTTGGGGATCTCAGGCGATATGAAAGAGAGMTTAAATGAGTCATGTCCTCCCCAGGCCATCAGCCTGTTGTAGGATCAGTTGGGGTTAAAGTAGTGAAATGGGGTGGTGTTTTTCTTATTTTTTATTTAGTAATATATAGGTTTAATGTTAGTTGGTGGTGCATTAAAATGTACCCCTTTTAATTTTTGTATCACAAAATATAACGTGGTCGACCACACACTCCCGTACAGTAGGTGGCGGCATGCACAAACAAAATGTGGAACGCTGTGATAACAAAGAAGACCAAGAACCATTTCCACGTCAGCTTTTTTATTATTTAGACGTTCAATAACACATACTTAAACCATGTAGTCTTTAATTCACGTTGGAGACAAGATTTGGTTGATATGTTATCTAGGTAAAACTAGCTAGCTGCTAACAATGGCTAGCTGTGTGGGTTTTCACACTGAAATAGCCTCCATRATGGAGGTGCTAGCGAATGCAGCCGTMGCAGASYTCTGTAAACTCGTAGACGACGACTATGCAGTGTTTCGTTTGGAAATAACTCAAAGCCAGAAAGAAAACAGGGCATTGCGYAGGAAACTACAGCTACTGGAACTGAAGGTGWCACGGGAGCGCGCAGAGAGGACAATACGAGATCGTGTCCTCACCAGTCGTCCCAGTAGTGTCAAGATCCTCGACCGATACAAAGGAATGGCAAGAGGTACATTTTGCAGGCCGATGCGGCACGGCCTGTCGCGGTTCTTCTCAGTGCCTGTCGACCCGTTCGCCTCTGCACATATGTTGAGGTGTTACCCAGATGTGTGTCTTGGTCAGTTTTWGGATAGTATGCAATAATTCTCCTGATTTACTTAGCTATCTTGTGCAAAGAAGAGCCAATATCATAGTATAGGTATTGTACAGTCATTGCAACTCAAACCATAGAGATCCTATTGTGCTTACCGTGTGTTGGCACGCCCCATGTAATCCTATTGGCTACTGTTCATGGTTATTTCATATATAGTGGGCATGCGTCTGGTGATTGTCTTCATTTGCTTGATGGTTAACGAAACGGGATTAAAGCACTGCTTATCTTGTGCCAAAGCTAAGCATTCTAACACGTACTAACGAACCGGTATACCCGTAGCTAGTTGCTACTGAACTCACACAGCACAGTGTGAATATCTTACTTGTGGAAGGTAATTAACAGCATCAACAAGAGTATTCCTTGTGGCATCATTGTAACCCACGCATCATATAAAAGATGACCCACAGCAAAATTCTAACCAGATAATTGATTTACTGCATTTCCTATTCTTTATTCAATGATTTACTTACTGTGATGCATGGAACATAATACATKAATCTATAAATAGTATATCAATAAGTTATGAGAAGTGTTACCTTACATCCTTGCCAATTCTAGACAGTGTCTATAGTGTACAATATACCGTTGCATTGACTGTAGCTAACCTAACCCCCCCATCTCTCAGGTGAAGGACATCTTACTGGAGGCCACAGGAACTTTGTGAAGCCAGCAGGACACTATACATGGAGAGATGACCAAACAATCACTGTTGATGAGGGGACTGGAACCTCAACCCAGCATGTTATTGTGATAGAAGTTAGTGCAATAGTGTTGCATTAAAAATGAGTTACTTTGTAGATCAAATGTGGACGGTTTATAACAGAAAGGCTCTCCTCAGCTATTCACTTGCTTACATGTACATCCTAATATATCTGCCATAGGGTAGGTTGTGACTTCCCTATGACATTGTTATCCAATTCAACCCATGTACTGATAATAACCTCCTCTCATCTTGTGTCAGTCTGCAGATGGAGAAGCTGCAGGTCCCGGGGTCAAGCAGGAAAGGTCTGAAGGAGAAGTGGACCCACGGCGCAGCAGAGACATCCAGACTGGAGCGGCAGGAGAGCCCTCTGTAGCCACGGAGGACACCGCCCCAGAGCCTCCCAGGACCCAACGCAGCATCACGGAGGTCAGTGGAATGCCGAACACTGTCCTCAAGTCTGAGACAGACACAGAGACTTTAACTTTAACACACAGGCTCTTACACACAGGATCTGACCACAGATTAGACCCAGAGAGACTGGGCCTGGGGAGACTGGGCTGTCCTCCTGCTCCCGGAGTATTTACCGGTATTTCATCAGAGCCAAAGGATGGTCCATACCCGTGGGGATGGCTATGGTGATGCGTTAAACACTGGCGGTAATGATCCCTCTTGTTCTTACGCTACAGAGATAAAAAKCCCTAGACTTGATGCCCGCATGGAAATTAAATTAGCATTTTAAAAAATCCCCATCAAAATCTTTTTAAGTTAGAGACATCATATTTTTAGTGTATGGGCTGCGTCGCAATCCACCGCATCCGCCAATAGCAGCCTTTCGTATCTGCAGTGGAAGGTGGCCGAGCTACAGCGGTGTTTGTTAGACCATGAGACATCTCTCAAATCGGTTTTCTCACAAAAACGTCTATAGTGTCCAAACCTGACCATAACCAGACACTCCAGTACAATCAAGTAGCTTCTCAACCAAATTTGTGGRAACTGTTGTGAAAAAGGTATTGAAACTATCAGCTACCACTTCCTTGTCAAATTGTATTTCCCCATTGACCTCCAGACCAACGCTTTTACAATCTGCATTCTTCCCATCACTATGTTTAGTGACTGCCACAACTTCCTATTTTCACAAATTTTACCTCATCTGACTAGATTTGTTCCTTAGGGTTATGTGTCTATTTAGAGCCTCTTCATCTTCGGTACTGTTATATTCTTGAAAATAWGTTTTTCTTGATTT
This sequence comes from Salvelinus sp. IW2-2015, assembly GCF_002910315.2. NCBI lineage: Eukaryota > Metazoa > Chordata > Actinopteri > Salmoniformes > Salmonidae > Salvelinus > Salvelinus sp. IW2-2015. The sequence goes on from NC_036853.1 coordinate 48,470,635, forward strand.
AATTGCCTCAATGATTTCCTGATTCATTCAAGGTTCAGTTCTTTAATTCTAACAGTTTTCCATGGAGGCAAAGTATCCACAATGCTTAAGAAACATTTGTTCAAATAGTTCTATCCTGTTTATTTTTAACAAAACCACCAAAACAAAATCTTTATTTTAGTTTTTCATATTTTATAATCCATATCTAGACATGTAAGTACCGYGTRCCAGTTAACTTTACTCAATTGGTCAATAAATGCATCTTTGTTATCATGTTTCAGATATCTCACAGTTATTGTGTCATAACAGTTAGAGATGTTTTATTTTTACCTTGTGCAGTAAATTATAGAATGATCACTAATCCCATAGGGAATGACACCACTTTGAGACATCTTAGATCAGACACCAAGATCAAATCTATGAATGTTTGCGTGTGGGCTCCTTTTTATCAGTTGATGCAAAACAAATATCTTGCAAAAATTCCTAAAAGCTTTAAATAACTTATTTCCAATATAGCCTAGTTTGTTAAGTAGTTTACAGAAATGAAATAACAAAATCTAGGCCTAACCCATCTTTGCAGTCTAAGTAATGCATGGCTTGCGCCTTCAGAAAGTATTCATACCCATAATCTTTTCACGTGTCTATTTTCAAAGGATAAAGCTAAGAACATTAACTTCATAGTTAAGAACACTTCAACAATATGGAAGAAAGTGGAACGTATTCTACAAGAACCAATATCACTCACTAACAACCCTATGGAACAATCATTGGATCGCTTTTCACATTACACAAATGGAAAGGTCAAATGCTGTATTATCTAAATGTTGAAAGTGCGTCGGCAATGGAGAGAAACAAAATGGTGCAGTTTGAGGCCATGTGGTAGAGAGTGATGTGTGCACTYGAGATGGGGGTATGAGCAGATGGGTCTGGGTAGGGGTGATGTTTGTGGGTGTTTTGTATTGTAAAAATATGTCTTACAAAAAAACAAATATTAATACCCCTTGACTTATTCCACATTTAGTTGTGTTACAGCCTGAATTCAAAATTCATTAGATTATTTTCCTCACCCACACAGAATACCCCATAATGACAAAGTGAAAACATGTTTTTTGAAATTTTAGCAAATGTATTGAAAATTAAATACAGAAATGAAATTTACATAAGTATTCACACCCAGCCTTTAGCTACCCTCAACCCCTCTCATCTATCTCTGAACACCATCCAGTCCCAGCCTTCAGCTACCCTCAGCCCCTCCCATCTATCTCTGAATACCATCCAGTTTTGATTTCATATATTTTTCCGCTGTGATGTTTTACAAAAGTTCTGAACCCTTTCAATTCTCAGTTTCTACATAATGTAAATTAAACACCTTTGCTAAGAGTATTTATGATCGATTGACTGACTTATCAAATCACCCAGCAATGCTATTTGACGAGTAAGCTCCAAGTAAATGTTGCATTTTTTTCAGCCATTCCTGAACCTGCAACCAGCTACTGGGTAGTACCAAAATGAAGTGATCTAATGATTCTGTCTCTTCGCAGCAAAATCTTCAGAGCTGGGATGGTTGTATCCCCCATATATATATATATATATATATATATATATAACATTCTATTGGTTGCAAGAATTTTGTATAATAATTTCAATTGAAAAACAAAGTTTTAAATCCGGCGTCGTTTTGTGTATCAGTTCATAAACCATGTGCCATGGAATCGGTACATCGAAAATAGTTGGGAGGACATTTTGCAGCCTGTATTGTGCAGCTGTACATTTTTAGGTCCTTAAATGAAACRGGTATACTTTTTTATTTCTCACAATTTTCTTTAACCAATTTTGGTCCTTACTTTCWCCCCTWTCCACTTGCCTCCTCCATTTTTGCGGTAATGCTGCAATCAGTTGGTTGTAATTTTGGATAGAGCAGACATTTCCATATATTTATGTAAACTGCATGTGTGACAACTCCACCAGTCCTATTAATGATGTAATTTACAAAGATTATACAGTTTTTTTTTTTTAAATCCATTTTTGTTTTAATCAATTAGTATATTTGAGTTTAACCATAATAAACTATATATACAAATGTATGTGGACACCCCTTCAAATGAGTGGATTCGGCTATTTCGGCCACACCCGTTGCTTACAGGTGTATAACATCGAGCACACAGCCATGCAATCTCCATAGACAAACATTGGTAGTAGAATGGCCTTCCTGAAGAGCTCAGTGACTTTCAACGTGGCACCATCACAGGATGTCACCTTTCCAACAAGGCAGTCAAATTTCTGCCCTGCAAGAGCTACCCCGGTCAACTGTAAGTGATGTTATTGTAAAGTAGAAACGTCTAGGAGCAACAACGYCGCAGCCACAAAGTGGTAGGCCACAGAAGGGGACCGCCGAGTGCTGAAGGGCGTAGCGTGTAAAAATTGTCTGTTCTCGGTTGCAACACTCACTACAGAGTTCCAAACTCTCTCTGGAAGCACCGTCAMKACAATAACTGTTCATTGGCAGCATCATGAAATGGGTTTCCATGGCSGAGCAGCCGCACACAAGCCRAAGATCACCATTCGCAATGCCAAGCGTTGGCTGTAGTGGTGTAAAACTTGCCACCATTGAACTCTGGAGCAGTGGAAACGCGTTCTCTGGAGTGATGAATAACACTTCACCATCTGGCAGTCCGATGGATGAATCTGGGTTTGGCGGATGCCAGGAGAACGCTACTTGCACCAATGCATAGTGCCAAATGTGAAGTTAGGAGGAGGAATAATGGTCTGGGGCTGTTTATCATGGTTCCAGCGAGGCCTCTTAGTTCCAGTGAAGGGAAATCTTAACGCTACGACATTCTAGACGATTCTTTGCTTCCAACTTTGTGGCAACAGTTTGGGGAAGGKCCTTTCCTGTTTCAGCATGACAATGSCCGCGTGCACAATGCGAGGTGCATACATCAATAGTTTGTTGAGATCGGTGTGGAAGAACTTGACTTGCTTTAACCCATTTTATAAGAGATTCTCCTAAATTAAAATAGTCCAGGCATTTATATATAAATTCCAGTCGTACTTTATCAAAGGCCTTTCCCCCGATTTTTCATAGTGTTCTATTGTTTCCAGTACTTGTCTTACAGTGCATTTGGAAAGTATTCAGACCCCTTGATTTTTTTTCTCACATTTTGTTACGTTAGCCTTATTCTAAAATCGATTAAATTGTTTTTTTTCTCTCATCAACCTACACACAATACCCCATAATGACAAAGCGAAAACAGGTTTTTAGATGTTTTTGCACATATATTAAAAATGTAAAACCGATACCTTATTATTCAGACCCATTGCTATGAGACTCAATTGAGCTCAGGTGCATCCTGTTTCCATTGATCATCCTTGAGATGTTTCTACAACTTGATTGGAGTCCACCTGTGGTAAATTCAATTGATTGGACATGATTTGGAACGGCACACACCTGTCTATATAAGGTCCCACAGTTGATATGGCTTGGTTTTTGCTCTGACATGCACTGAGGTCAAAGGAATTGTCCGTAAGAGCTCCGAGACAGGATTTTGTCAAGGCACAGATCTGGGGAAAGGTACCAAAAAATMTCTGCAGCATTGACGGTCCAAGAACACAGTGGCCTCCATTATTCTTAAWTMAAAMWAGTTTAGAACCACCAAGACTCTTCCTAGAGCTGGCTTCCCGGCAAAACTGAGCAATCGGGGGAGAAAGGCCTTGGTCAGGGTGGTGACCAAGAACCCGATGGTAACTCTGACAGAGCTCTAGAGGTCSTCTTTGGAGATGGGAGAATCTCCCAGAAGGACGACYATCTCTGCAGCACTTCACCAATCAGGCCTTTATGGTAGAGTGGCCAGACGGAAGCCACTCCTCAGTAAAAGGCACATGACAGCCCGCTTGGAGTTTGCCAAAAGGAACCTAAAGGACTCTCAGACCATGAGAAACAAGATTCTCTGGTCTGATGAAACCAAGATTGAACTCTTTGACCTCAATGTCAAGCGGCACGTCTGGAGGAAACCTGACACCATCCCCACGGTGAAGCATGGTGGTGGCAGCATGCTGTGAGGATGTTTTTCAGAGGCAGGGACTTGGAGACTAGTCAGGATTGAGGGGAGAGATGAACGGAGCAGAGTACAGAGAGATCCTTGATGAAAACCTGCTCCAGACTTGGGCGAAGGTTCACCTTCCAACAGGACAACAACCCTAAGCACACAGCCAAGACCATGCAGGAGTGGCTTCGGGACAAGTCTTTGAATGTCCTTGAGTGTTCCAGCCAGAATCCGGACATCAACCCAATCTCTGGAGAGACCTGAAAATAGCTGTGCAGCGATGCATACAACCTGACAGCTTGAGAGGATCTGCAGAGAAGAATGGMAGAAACTCCCCAAATACAGGTGTGCAAAGCTTGTAGTGTKATAACCAGGAAGACTCGAGGCTGTAATCACTGCCAAAGGTGATTCAACAAAGCAAAAAGGGTCTGAATACTTATGTAAATGTGATCCGTTTTTTAAATGTTTTATTTCTAAAAACCCGTTTTTGCTTTGTTATTGTGTGTAGATTGATCAGGGGGGGAAAACACTTTAATCCATTTTAGAATAAGGCTATAAAGTAACAAAATGTGAAGAAAGTCATGGGGTCTGAATACTTTCCAAATGCACTGTATATTATTTCCATTGTATWGTCCATGTAAAACCTGTCTAATTAGGATGAATAATAACCTACAATACCTTTTTTWAATTCTATGCGCTATGCATTTGCTAGGATTTTGTCATCACAACACTGGAGTGTAAGGGGTCTCCAGTTTTTTAGGTGGACTCAATCTTTATATTCACCATCTGGGTCCTGTTTCAGTAATAGTTAAATAAGACATTCTTGCAGAGTATCTGGTCATCTTTATAGGAGTGGTTAAAACATGTTAATAACAGACCTTGGAGTAAATACATTTTTTGGGGGATATACTTCAACTGGTATGTCATCCAGCCATAGAGTTTTCCCAGACTTGAGACTTTAATTGCATCTATCATTTCCTCCTCTAATTAGGCCTTCACATTAGTCTTTCTGTATAACTGTTAATTTTATACTATTAATAGAAAACTAATCTTACAATTAACTTCCTTTAGTTGAAATGGAGGAGACTGAAATGGAAACATATGCTTAAAAGTACTTTCCTTCCTCTTTTAAAATATTGTTTGGTGAGTCATTGAATACGTTATTTGTAACAAGTTTCTGTAAAATAGTTTTGGTAGCATTTCAATGTCGAAGATTTTTTTTTATTTGGTTCATTTTTCCCGATATTCCATCCAGTTCGGTTTATTTTTACAATATATTACACTTGGTCTTTCTTGAATACGTTCCTCCATATATTTTTGTTTTTCCTCTAACTTACTCTGAGCCTCTATGGTACTGTTTTTATAGCTATTTATCTCTACTGTTAGTTCCTCTATTTTCTTTTTCAGATMAACTCTTTTGACCTAAAATYTTTTTGTTGAATTGCATTCCCTCTTAAAAGTGTCCCATACAATAAGGGGACATGCTCTACCTATGTTATGTACGAAAAAGTAAGRTATTCTGTCTTGGTTAAAAACAATTTGTCATCCAGTAGGCTTAGTGGAGTGCTACAGCAAAAACCAAAACGTGSACTCTTTGGGGTCCAGAGGACCGAGTGTGGGAACCGTTGGATTAGGCTAAGATCAACATACTGTATGTTCTTGTATAAAACCACAGTGGCACAGTTCCTATTGCCACAGATGGCCTAATAACAAGGTCCCTGAGTCCATATTRATCAACCATTTCCCCAATCTCTGGGCCAAAAGATTGCATATCTGCCCCCCAGTCATGCACAACTATTGTCCTCATAAGATTGAATACTTTCTTACATTTAGTCTCAATACWTGTAATATGACATCTCCATGTAAGCTTTTCATCAAACCATAGCCCCAAATACTTAAATTCTGCAACCCTTTTCAATCATTGTCCATATAATCGAACACTGACACCTTCCTATGTCTTTTTGTTAGCAAACAAGATTTGGATACAGATAACTTGAAACACCATGATAAGGATCATTCCTCTACTGCTAAAACAGCTCCTTGCCTTTTATCTATTACAATGGCACCATCATCTGCATATAAGGCCGCCACGATACCCTGTATCAACCTGAATAAGGTGGGACTAATGGTGCTACCCTGTGGAGTTCCATTTTCCACCTCATATTCTCTTGATAACTCCGATCCCAACCTGACCTGGAAGGTTCGGTCAAACAAGAAATCCATTATCCAGTTGTACATTCTCCCACCTATACACACATTCAATTGAACCAGTAGCCCTTCCCTCCACATTGTATCAAATTCTTTTTCTATGTAAAAATATACAATTGACATCACTTCCTTCATTGCCAAAGCTTTGGTCACTGCAGTACTAATTGTAACCAATACATGAAGGATAGTCCTTATTTTTCTGAATCCACTCTGAGATGGACTTAATAGATCCCTATGTTCCAGATAATACAACAATCTACCCACAATCAACTTTTCCATTAGTATACAGAGATTTGATGTAAGTGCAATAGGTCTATAACTAGCAGGACTGGATGGATCTTTACCAGGCTTCAGCTGATTTRTTTTTACCCACAACATATTTATGTCCAGCATGATGGGTTTAAAAATAATGAAGTCATTCTATAACTATAACAGTATAGGACTCAAATGTAGTGGGGATGTTGAAAGTGTGTTTATCTCTGTGTGTGTACGTACCTGAGGGAGTGTATGTCTGTGTAATCTGCATCACCTCTSTCTTCCAGGAGGAGGAGGGTCCAGAGGTGCTGCTGGTGAAGGAGGAGGGGTGTGAGGAGGGTCTGGGGAACCCTGAGGGGAKCATGGTCATGGAGGGCAACCAGACTACACCTCCTGAACCCACAGAGCAACCAGCTGAGCAGCACAGGACCACACACAGTCTCACTGAAGTGAGCCCACTATGAACTACTGGCTGAATAGTATTAGGTCAGGGCCTGTTTTCAAAAAGCAGCAGTGCTGATCTAGGATCGGTTTTCAGATCATAATGAATAAGACTAAAAATGTAATGTTCCCATAGACAGGTAGGGAACTGATCCTTGATCAGCACTTATACTCTGGATACTGTCCCAGGTCTAGATTATTTTTGCTTTAAGTGTGGGACCATGCCTTTTAATTATCACACCATTAAAGAGTGTCAAGTAATCAAATTAACTAACATGTTTGCATAGTACTCATAGCAGTCCGTCATTGCCCAATCAGAAGATGCTCCATAGCAGGGTGCTCATATCAGATTTCTTGATCTAACATCCTCTCACACTGTATCTCTTACAGTCAGTAGACATGGAGGATGGAAAGCCTGATCTGCTGCTGGTCAAAGAGGAGACAATAGAAGACGGACCAGAGAGCATTGATCTGCTGAGTGGACTAAAGATGGGGGTGCAAAGTAAGGGAGAAATACATATAGCCTACATACAGTAATAGATCTTTAACAGGAATTTTCTTCATTCATAAAATGAAATCAATGCAACGTATGTTTACATACAAAAACACACATTAATGTATGAACTTGACYACAACATGTTTTTAAAGTCTATTWTCTAACATCTTCCTACAGGTGGTTGGCTGGAGGCTAACAGAGGAGACTGGGTGGCCATCTTTGATTCCCATACCCAGATGGGTGCAGCCAAGGGCCTGGGGGAGGACATCACTGAGCAGGCCAGGATCACTGGTGACYTAGTGGAGGTTAGTGGATGGGACAGCGTCTTCAACTCAGGGCTGGGGAACAACACTGTTAACCACAACCATAAACAYACAGTCGAACACAGAACAACGACCGAACAAAGTCTCCATGACAACAGACTGGCAGAGACCAGGGCAAGGCGTAGATTTGATCTACGGGGACGGGGAGGTATCCATATTCGGCGGGAGAGAACAGACACAGACTTGGCTAGCTATGCTCCGTCCTGCTCCTATAGTTGTGATTCAGAGAGACTGATGGCGCCTCAGGTTAACCCCCTAACAGTTGCWGCCTTCAGCCTGCCTTCTATAGGATCTATCAACTGGAACATGGACCCTGCAACAACACAGACACTGCCTGACCTTCGTCCTCCTCTCCTTATGTTAAACCAGACCTCAGACAATGTCAGTCCCTCAACAATAAATGGCTATACAAGCCCATTGACAAATGACAGTAGTAACGCTATCAGCAGATCTAATGGCAAAGATAAGCGCTTCTCGTGTTCATTCTGTGGGAAAGCCTTCAGTTTCCCCAAACAGGTGGAGATCCATAAGAGGATGCACACAGGGGAGAAACCATTTGGCTGTACCCAGTGTCAGATGCGCTTTGCTGAAGCMTGTCACCTGAAGAGGCACCAGAGGGTTCACACAGGYGAGAAACCTTTCAGCTGCCACCTGTGCCGGGTCWGTTTCTCCCACTCGTCCAGCCTGAAGAGGCACCAGAGGGTCCACARGGGAGAAACCAAATATCTGCCCCCAGTGTAACAAAAGGTTCTCCCACCAGCACCATCTGAAGATGCACTTGAAGGTCCACACGGGAGACAATGAGTTTCTCAGAGAGGAGCTATCTCAGGAAAGACCAGCAGAAAATGCACATGGCCCATGTATAGTGTATAGTAACATGTTATGTAGTACTAGTTAGTTTGTTAGTAGTTAATTCTGTTGGTTTTGMATGTAGTAGGGAACTGGATGAGGTGAACTGAGGAAAGAATGAGTATGATGAGGCATGGTTGGTGTGATGGCGTCTGTAAAAATGCTTCTCTGATAAAGTGATAACCTTGTCCTGTTATAATGCGGAAATGATAGTGCCTTAATTCATGTTTACTTGACATGAAGATGTGTAATGTAATGTTGAACCTTTTCCGAAGTATTCTCAAATAAATGTTCTCAAAGCGYGGGTACCAAATGTACAGGAAGGCAGAGGCTACGAATATGGAGTTTATCCCTGCTTCACCCCTCTGGAAAGGTCTTTCTCAAATCTAAGGATCCAAATTACATTCTGTGCATGTGTTATTTACTCATGTTCACGTTTCTTTATTTAGTCACCCTCTTCTGGACCCAAAACCAATTTGAGCGATATGATAATGTAGCCGGTCTTTGCCTCATGTCTGAACAGCTGCGATTTGAATGAACGTTCCAAAAATATGTATGAAGGCTACAACCTTCTCTGTCTGGTGTAACGGATATTGCCGTAGCAATAGTCTCAAACAAGACCGTCTACACATTGCATTGGGACAAAACAATTTGCGTTTGATGTGATGATATAATCTTTAAAGTTATGCTGCCATATAGCCAGGAGTCTGCCTCCTGTTTAGCCGTTCTTTGTAATGATGATGAAAGAAGAACAMTGCTAGACTGTTAAAGACAAATAACTGTTCTGTTTTGTGTACAAGCGGCAGTGGAGTTAGAGTGACTCAGCACTGAGCAGCAACTGAAAGGAGAAGGCTAGTAGATCCCGCATGCGCAGAAATCTCTGTATTTTTAGCAACAGCAATTTGGGTTTCAGAAAATCTGGAACCGCAGCCACTTGGTTCCAGAAAAAGTAAAGTGTTACCATATTGAGAAATGTTATTCTACTCTTCATGTATTGTTTTGTGCAGTAAAASTATTGTACTTCACGTTATGCATGTGTGTGACCATTTTGTTGAAATTAAATGCAACATTTACTCTGTACTGACTGACRTGGTTATTTTTGTATCATTGCAGGGTCTGAGTTTCAACTGAACCAAAACATTATACTTAATTATTGAATAAACATGTTATGGACATTTTTTTTTAGAAACTCCAATGGCTTCGTATTATAAGTTATTTGAATCACAGTGTTAGATGGGCTTGACTGTGATTTAAAAACATTTTGTTTCTGTGTGTACAGCAAAGAGTTTCTTATATAAACCTTTATATGCTCTTCTGTACAATTAGTGTTTACAGTCTGCAGTCCATGAGGACCTGCTGATATCCGGTGTTGCTGGGGGTAGAGACTGGACCTCTGAAGCGGCTGGTCACAAACCCTGGCTCTGGATCAGGACCCTGGATCAGGAGCCTTCACTTTTCCTTCCCGAGTCGGAACCAGGACCGAACCACAAGGGACAAAAACTCCACCACCACACAGAACACAACCAGTGGACAGGTGGACTGAACAACCTCAGTCATGGGGCCGAGTCTGCAATCAGGGATCCAGTCCTCAGCCCAGACCCTTCTCTTCACAGTCTCAGTGCGGGGATGTAGCAGGGCCTGGGGCTGATAGAGACTCTCCTGTTCCTATGATACAAACACCACAGTATCAATGATGAACAGAGCAGGTCACCCTGGACTTCAGCCTTCACAGAGAGTGGTGGGAGACCCCTCTGGTGGTTGTCTAATAGGAAGTCTGTCTTCTCCTTTAGGATCTCATCTTTAATATAAATCCTTTCTGTTCAGTGTAAACACAAGTGGTCTGAGTATGGAAAGCCATGAGGTGAGGAAGATGGCGGAAACTATTGTTTTGTTTGAAACTGCTGGCGAGTGAAGATGAGATTGAGTGGGTTTCAGTGGCGAAAAACAAAGGAAACAGAAGTAAAGTTGTTGTGGAAACCCCTAGACTCGTCTTTAGTCTGAGTGAGTGTTTTGGAGATCCGTTTTAAGTCTTGATAGATGTCATGGAATGCGTTGGGTGAAGTGGTGTCAGAGTCAAAAGAAGTGGGTTTATTTAAATTTTTTGTGTGTCTGCGGAGTAGAAGAGGTGTACATTGTGCCTCAAGAAGATATGAGTGGAATGTTTTGTGTATGGATCTTCAAAGCAGAGCGCCTATCAACAGGGTTATCTGGGGTGGCGCATAGTGTGTGCAGATTTTATACCTGAGGAAGTAGGTGGAGTTGTTGGTGCAGGTTGACAGACCCGTATGGTAGATTAAGTAAAGAAATTCACTTCATCTAGTTTCTCCCTTCTCATGTGAAGTTGGGCTATGTGAYAWACCCTTTAAGAGCCTACATGCACAAACCCCATCAGTGCCATAAATGCAAAATATTTGGTAAGGTGTCAAGTGTATGCAGACGGGAAGAGTATCTTATGCCAATACCCAGATTGCCCTGTTAGAGTGAAGGAGACAGAAGTGGCAAAAGTAAGGGCTGTCCAGCGTGTCTCCTACCTGGCGGTGGTGAGAAGAGTTGAAGGAACGAGTAGAGCTGTAGATGCAATGGTAGTAGAGCCTGCATCAGTGAATGTGTGTGTAAAAAGGTGTGCTTTGTTGCATTTATTACAATGGTCATTAACTGCACAGCACAAACGGAGAGGAAATCGGAATCATTGTAAGTGCAGCTGAACGTTTTTGGGGGGACTTGACAGCAGAGGCAGTACAAGTAATCCTATCGACGAAAATACCTCCCTAACAGGCCCCTGAGGCTCCCCTCAGCTATTCACTTGCTTACATCCTCATTTATCTGTGAGACTTCAATATGACATTGTTATCCAATTCTACTCATGTAATAACTGGGGATGGGCATTTGAAATATTTTCACTATTAAAAATATAATTGTATTTATTTGAGACAAAGCCTTTTCATAGTTAAAATACGCCTAAGATGTTTTTTCCCTTCCAAAATGAATACTGTTGCAAGTATTCAAATACTAACCTCCATTCGGATATTCGAATAAACGCTCCCATTCCTGGTAATAACCTCCTCTATTCTTGTGTCAGTCTGCAGAGGATGCAGATCCTGGGGTCAAACAGGAGAGGACTGGAGGAGAGGAGGACCCACGACCCAGCACTGACATCCAGACTGGCGCAGCAGCTGGAGTGGCACACCCTGTAGCTACGGAGGACCTATCCACCACCGCCAGGACCCGGCACAGCATCATGGAGGTCAGTGGAACGCGGAATGCCGTCCTTAAGTCCGAGACAGACACCAAGACTTTAACTGTAACACACAGAATCCTACACAGGATCTGACCACAGATCTGTGGCCACTGGGCTGTCCTCCTGCTCCCGGCTCAAGAGAATTTACTGGTATTTCACCAGAGCCAGAGGACGGTTCATTCCCCTGGAGATGGTGAGGCGTTAGATCATCAACACCAGTGTCTATCTTGTTCTTACACTACAGAGATGGACCKTGGCAACATGCCCTTGGTTTTAGAGGCAGAATGATCTGTCTAGAGGGGAATGAATCCAGTACAGTTGTATTGTATACTCTGAAGGTTGCCTAGATAAGAAAGGGGAGGTTGTAGTCATTGGTAGATGAAATGACTTTGACAGTGGAGGGTGACGCTCCTCCAACATGGAATGCAGATAGTCACCCAGGAGACAGACAGTCGCACTGCAAATATTTCTTAGATTACAGGGGAAGCTTAGAGATCAATCCAAATGTCCTCACCCACTCCCTTTTACATGCGTTTAGGGATCGCGAACCAGTGTCCATGTCGATGGCACCTTCCGATTCACACGGCCGTGTCCTTTTTGATCAGGTATTGACCTCAAACAACAGGGCTAGAGCCCAGACGCAGGGAGGTCGAGCAACATCAGGCAATAGTAAAGAGAAGCGGTTCCTCAGCATGTTCTGTAACAAAGGCTTTAGCTGCCTTCATAGGGTGGAGATCCACCAGAGAGTCCACACGGGTGAAACCCTTCAGCTGTATTCAGAGTCACATGCACTTCGCTCAGGCTTGCACCTTGAAGAGGCACCAGAGGGTCCACACATGGGAGAAACCCTACAGCTGCCCCCAGTGTGAGAAGAGGTTTTCCCGCCAGGACCACCTGAAGGTCCACACGGGAGAGAAGCCGTTCGCCTGTACTCACTGTGGGAAGAAGTTCTCAGAGGAGCTACCTCAGGATACACCAGCAGAATTACCATTTCACTCGATAGCTACTGACATTTAGATCAAACACTGCATTGAAGACAAAGAATAATTTTCATTGTTGTCAGCAAAACATATCCACCGATGCATTTGGAGTAACAAGAGGAACAGATTTCAGTATTGAATATTGCTGGGTAGAATATTGCATGTATACATTGTGTGATATACTTTGCTTAGTGATATACTTTGCCTTCACATTTTGCTGCCTTTAAAATTAAGTCTAAAAAGGGTTTACATTGGATTTAGAAAGTTAAAGTATTGTGGTGGAAGCATCATGTACGTCACCGGCAGGGATCGGGTACTAAAAGGTCAGAGGAAACCCTGCCTCAGTTTTCTGAATACCTAACCCWGCAATAGTTGTATTTTTCACAAATTARACACATTTTAATGCCAAATACARACCAGAATGACTTTAAGAGGTGTTGAGTGATCCTGACTTAAATCTGAGACAATGTTTGAATATTGCTGTTCATCAGTTATTCCCAATCAAAATAGCTGAATTTGAGCAATTTTGCAAGAATAATTAATATTATTAATAAACAAGTAAAATAATAGAAACACTTGAGTAAATGAAGGATACAAAGTGTGTGTGTGTGTGTGTGTGTATACATACAGTACCAGTCAAAGTTTGGACACACCTACTCATTCCATTAAAAAAAAACTATTTTCTACATTGTAGAGTAATAGTGAAGGCATCAAAACTATGAAATAACACACACATATGGAATCGTGTAGTAACCAAAAAAGTGTTAAACAAATCAAAATATATTTTAGATTCTTCAAAGTAGCCACCCTTTGCCTTGATGACAGCTTTGCATAGTCTTGGCATTCTCTCAACCAGCTTCATGAGGAATGCTTTTCCAACAGTCTTGAAYGAGTTCCCACATATGCTGAGCACTTGTTAACTGCGTTTCCTTCACTCTTCGGTCCAACTCATCCCAAACCATCTCAATTGGGTTGAGGTCGGGTGATTGTGGAGGCCAGGTTATCTGATGCAGCACTCCATCACTCTCCTTGGTCAAATAGCACTTACACAACCTGGAGGTTTGTTTTTGAGTCTTTGTCCTGTTGAAAAACAAATGATAGTCCCACTAAGCGCAAACCAGATGGGATGGCGTATTGCTGCAGAATGCTGTGGTAGCCATGCTGGTTAAGTATGCCTTGAATTCTAAATAAATCACTGACAGTGTCACCAGCAAAGCACCATCACACCACCTCCTCCATGCTTCACGGTGGGAACTACACATGCGCCTCAAAGACACAGCGGTTGGAACCAAAAATCTCACATTTGGACTCATCAGACCAAAGGACAGATTTCCACCGGTCTAATGTCCATTCTCGTGTTTCTTGGCCAAAGCAAGTCTCTTCTTATTATTGATGTCCTTTAGTAGTGGTTTCTTTGCAGCAATCGACCATGAAGGCCTGATTCACGCAGTCTCCTCTGAACAGTTGATGTTGATGTGTCTGTTACTTGAACTGAATAATTTATATGGGCTGCAATTTCTGAGGCTGGTAAGTCTAATGAACTTGTCCTCTGCAGCAGAGGTAACTCTGTGTCTTCCTTTCCTGTGGCGGTCCTCATGAGAGCCAGTTTCATGATAGCACTTGATGGTTTTTGTGACTGCACTTGAAGAAACTTTAAAAGTTCTTGAAATTTTACGGATTGACTAACCTTCATGTCTTAAAGAAATGATGGGCTGTCGTTTCTCTTTGCTTATTTGAGCTGTTCTTGCCATAGTATGGACTTGGTTTTTTACCAGATAGGGCTATCTTCTGTATACCACCCCTACCATGTCACTACACAACTGATTGGCTCAAACACATTAAGAAGGAAAGAAATTCCATAAATTAACTTAACAAGGCACACCTGTTAATTGAAATGCATTCCAGGTGACTACCTCATGAAGTTGGGTGAGAGAATGCCAAGAGTGTGCAAAGCTGTCATCAAGGCAAAGGGTGGTTACTTTGAAGTATTTCAAATAATTTGATTTGTTTAACACTTTTTTGGTTACTACAAGATTCCATGTGTTATTTCATAGTTTTGATGTCTACACTATTATTGTACAATGTAGAAAACTTGTGACTGGTACTGTATATGCCAAAAAAGTATTTTACGTATTGTGTTTGTACTGTGTAGGCTATATGATGTTCACAAATGTAATTTCATTACTTCCATTCAACTAGCTATTTTTTTCCGCAAGATACTTTTAATTAGAAAGTTAATTCAGTTAATCAAGTTAATGCTGATTTTTAGTTGAAACGTTGTGTGGTTATCATATGGTGTGTTTTTAATAAACAGAAGCCAAGCTTCCTGCCATCCAGGACCTGTATACCAGGCGGTGTCAGAGGAAAGCCCAAAGAATTGTCAGACTCCATTCACCCAAGTCATGGACTTTTCTCTCTGAATCCATACGGCAAGTGGTACCGGAGCGCCAAATCTAGGACCAAAAGGCTCCTTAACAGCTTCTACCCCCAAGCCATAAGACTGTTGAACAATTAATCAATTAATCATCGTCTTCAACTTTCTTCTACGATGTACGCGAATATAACTTGTTGTATAATCCTTCTACATCTTTATTGCTATGAAAGCATATGAATATATGTGAAAAGGACCGGCAAAAACTTTTGTTTTGTCATATGCGAAGTAGTAGCCTAGTCAAGGATGCATCATCATGGAATATTGGGACACAGCACTTTACAGACCTAGCCGTAATGGAACAAAAGTAAACCTTGAATTTGTAATTTACTTATTTTAAGAAATGCCATTGGTTTGTGGATAATAAGTCTAAGTTCTTTGATAGGATGATGTGGAATTTGTTACCAGAAATAATCACTGCCAACTGGTGAGATTAGCATAAGGCTAACGTGTGCCAGGTTATCTGATCGGACCAGCTAAAATGTAATGAAAGGGAAAGGGGGATATCTAGTCAGTTGTACAACTGAATGCGTCTTCCGCATTTAACCCAACCCTTCTGAATCAGAGAGGTGCAGGGGGCTGCCTTAAACGACATCCACGTCATCGGCGCCCGAGGAGCAGTTGTTTAGCGTTTTATGTGCAATTAAATCAACTATTTTAATTGGCTGATGCACATTGAGACTAAATTAATTGTTTCATGTAGCAAGTATGGCCCTTCCATGTTGTGTTTTATTATCTGTGTGTACATTGTATGTCTGTGTAATCTGTATCACCTGTCTCTTCTAGGAGGAGGAGGGTCCAGACATGGTGCTGGTGAATGAGGAGGGTCTGGGGAACCCTGAGGAGACCATGGTCATGGAGGACAACCAGACTACACCTCCTCCTGAAACCACAGAGGAACCAGCTGAGCAGCACAGGACCACACACAGTCTCACTGAGGTGAGCCCACTGAACTACTGGCTGAATGGTATTAGGTCAGGGCCTGTATCCACAAAGCCTCTTTGAGTAGGAGTTCTGATCTAGAATCAGTTTTGCCTTTTAGATCATGTGGAAAGATCAGCACTCCTACTCTGAGACTCTTTGCAGATAGGACACAGGTCTTTATTAATTATTTTTCTTACGTGTGGGACCATGCCTTTGAATTTAAAAACATTAGAGTGTGAAATAATCAAATCAACTCACATGTGCATAGTATCACATCAACTAACACGTTTTCATCAAAAAATTACGAAGTTCTCATAGAGGCAAATAATGAAACACACAATTCTATCCCTGTTTATATATTTTTGTTGTATTATTACAATCCATATTTGAAGATGGATAGAAAAGCTATAACTAATTGGAACACAAAAGCACTAATTCAACATGGTGGAGAGAAAAACACAGCAGACATAAGGCACAGTATGTATTGAGATGAATGGTGTGGTGTGTGGGAAAGTGTGGCGTTGAGTGAGAAAGGAAATGGTTTCCAATGTATGTCTGTGAGCAGAGGTTGTGAGAGAGCTTTCAATGTTGTGCAGATGAGGGATATACATTTTATAATGAATTATACATCTTATTTATTTATTGTCCTGTCATGGTGGAACAGTTTTAAAATAAATGATACATTTGATTTATTATTGTCCTATCATGGGGAACTACATTTCTAAATAAATAAATAAATTAGATGTATAATTTATGGTCCTATAATGATGGAACAGTCCACAACCCTATACACCCACCTGAACGACCCAGATACTAAGGAGAAGTCCCTATCTGTTTTATGGGCTTGCTGTAAGCGGCCTGTATGCAGCCAAAATGCGGTCAGAGACCTTCTAGAGCAGCACCGCCCCCTCAAGATTCTGAGCCTGCCTGGCAGGGTTGGTCCTGCAAAGCCAGAGCCCCCTGACGGGAGAGCATAATATACAAGGAAATTCTCAAAGCTGCTAATAAGAACCTTGACGACCTTGTACCTAGCTGGTGGGGATTCCGGTGGAGTGTCCCCACCCAGGCACTGGCAGTGCTGGCAACACTAGCTGCAGTAACCCATGGGGAGGGGATCACACTCGGACATTCAGAGAGGCGGCAAAATTAAATGTCTGACTGCACGGTGATGCTTGGGAATATGGTCACTACGGAGGACCATGTGTGGATGTTTCAGAGGAAGAGGGTATATCTGACCTCCATCACCTAGGACGTGACAATGGTTAATCAAATCTCCCCATTTCTGCCCATTTTTTAAAATCAGTTTTGCAGGCCTTCTCATACAGCTGCAACTGAATATGCATTCGTAAATCAAGACCTTTCTTGAGTTGGGCTCTGGGATGTTGCAACTGTTGAGAATCTGAGTCTATGGTTGTTGTGGGGGAAAGGGGTTGAGTGTGAGTGTTTGTATCCCACAACTGTAGCGAGGGAGTAAAATATGTTATGAACAATATAGGATGAATCACAATAATTGTTTGCTATAATAATAACTGCTTACCATAATGTAATTTTGGTAATAGCGAGATTGGTGAGAGGTAAAAATACTTAATAAACTGCCTACATTACTACAAATACGAATAGCTAATTTATGGAAAATAAGATACAGGATAATCTTTTAAATATATTAAACACATACATACAGTGGTGAACAAGTAGGATGTCATGGCTTTAGAAGCTTCTGATCGGCTAATTGACATATTTGAGTCAATTGGAGGTGTACCTGTGGATGTATTTCAAGGCCTACCTTCAAACTCAGTGCCTCATGCTTGACATCATGAGAAAATCAAAAGAAAATCAGCCAAGACTCGCAGAAAAATTGGAGACCTCTACAAGTATGGTTCATCCTTGGGAACAATTTCCAAATACCTGAAGGTACCAGTCATCTGTACAAACAATAGTACGCAAGTATAAACACCATGGGACCACGCAGCCGTCATGCCGCTCAGGAAGGAGACGTGTTCTGTCTCCTAGAGATGAACGTACTTTGGTGTGAAAGAGTGCAAATAATCCCAGAACAACAGCAAAGGACCTTGAGAAGATGCTAGAGGAAACAGGTACAAAAATCTATATCCACAGTAAAACGAGTCCTATATCGACATAACCTGAAAGGGCCGCTCGCAAGGAAGAAGCCACTGCTCCAAAGCGCCATAAAAAAAGCCAGACTACGGTTTGCAACTGCACATGGGGACAAAAGATTGTACTTTTTGAGAAATGTCCTCTGGTCGTTTGAAAACAAAATAGAACTGTTTGGCCATAATGACCATGGTTATGTTTGGAGGAAAAATGGGGAGGCTTGCAAGAAACACCATCCAACCGTGAAGCATGGGGGCAGCATCATGTTTGGGGGTGCTTTGCTGCAGGAGGGACTGGGGCACTTCACAAAAGAATGGCTTCACGAGGAAGGAAAATTATGTGGATATAGTAAGCAACATCTCAAGACATCAGTCAGGAAGTTAAAGCTTGGTCTTCCAAATGGACAATGACCCAAGCATATTCAAAGTGTGGCAAAATGGCTTAAGGACAACAAAGTACAGGTATGGAGTGGCCATCACAAAGCCCTGACCTCAATCCTATAGAAATTGGGGCAGAACTGAAAACGTGTGCGAGCAAGGAGGCCTACAAACCTGAGCAGTTACACCAGCTCTGTCAGGAGGAATGGGCCAAAATTCACCCAACTTATTGTGGAAGGCTACCCAAAGATTTGAACCAAGTTAAACAATTTAAAGGCAATGCTACCAAATACTAATTGAGTGATGTAAACTTCTGACCCACGGGAATGTGATGAAAGAAAGAAATCACTCTACTATTATTCTGACATTTCACATTCTTAAAATAAACTGGTGATCAAGACTAAGTTAAATTACTAGGATTAAATGTCAGGAATTGTGAAAAACTGAGTTTAAATGTATTTGGCTAAGGTGTATGTAAACTTCTGACTTCAACTGTATGTATTGTTAGGGTTCGTTCCTTACGTCCTTCTTTGTCAATCATTGGTTCATTGGTGAAATTAGCATTGACAATATCTTTAATGAAATCATTCAAAAACCTTTATCAATGCAATTGAAGACATTAGTTGACAAACAGGAACATAGCACGCATGTTTCTGAGTAAGTTCTGCCCCAAACAAAAGGTCTCAAGTTGTTTTATTAAACCAAAGTCCCGCCTTAGTGATGTCACTGACTACGTCATTACCTTTTTACTCCTGAGACCAAAACCCTACATTAATGGCTATACAAACACAGCACCATTCATAACCAACTCAACTCATTCGCTGGGTACCTCTACAAAATAAAAAGAACTAGTAATTTMGTAATTACCTTTTAACAAATCAAATTAGGTGAATAACACTATTCAACCCTGTGCTGAATGACTTGGTTGTTTTTGTATCATTGCAGGGACTGAGTTTCCCTTATCTCAGTCAAAAAATTATACTTCATTCTTGAATCAACACATATGGGATTTTTTTATTTTTATAATGAACTCTAATGGCTCCATATTGTTAGGTAATTGAATCACAGTGTTAGAGGCTTGACTGTGGTTAACATTTTATAATGTCATGTTTGTTTACAGTAAAGAGTTCCTTATATAAACCTTTATATGCTCTTCTGTACATTTTGTGTTTACAGTCCGCAGTCCATGAGGACCTGCTGATATCCGGTGTTGCTGGCGATCACAAACCCTGGCTCCGGATCCGAACCCTGGATCKGGAGCTGTTGCTCTTCCTTCGCYAGTCGGAACAAGGACCGAACCAKCACACAGAACACAACCAGTGGACAGGTGGACTGAACAACCTCAGTCCTGGTGGTCATCAGAGTTACCGAGGATCCAATCAGGGATGCAGTCTGCAGCCCAGACCCTTGTCTTCACAGTCTCAGTGCAGGGATGAAGCAGTGCTTGGGGCTGATAGAGATAGGCCCTCCTGTTCCTATGATACAAACACCACAGTATCCATGATGAACAGAGCAGGTGACCCTAAGCTTCAGCCTTCAGAGAGTGGTGGGAGACCCCCCCTGGTGGTAGTCTTTCAGGAAGTCTGTCTTCTCCAGGATCTCATCTACTGCCTGGTGAATGGGTTAATAGAAGATCTGGACCTGGGTCTAGCCTTCCTCAGTTACCTCATGGTTACCCCACCAATACAGACATAGTCAGGATGGGCATTCACCACGAGAGTTACCTAGCCTATAACACAGCACCCAATCTCAACAACACCCAAACAATGGCTAGAGGTCAAGGACGGAGCTCAAAGACTCCTGTTTCTACCTCCCCTGGTGTCATTGGGTTACAACATGGGAGGCCGAGCATTAGGACAGACGCAGACAAGCCGTACACCTGCCCAACGTGTGGGAAGCGCTTCGCTAGGGCAGACTATTTGAGGGAGCACCAGACKGTTCACACCAAGGAGAAMCCCCTCAAGTGCAAACTATGTTACAAGAGCTTCTCCTTCCTGTGTAACCTTACCAGACATAGGAGTGTCCACAACTGGGAGAAATCGTAGCAGTGTAGCTTGAGATGCACAAAGGGTATGTCTGGGATAGTTATCATGTGAAGTGTCTTGAGGTAAGAGGGTAATTAACCACARACCCTTCATTAACCCTTTGTTAACTTGTCATTTGAAACAGGCTTGTAAATACCTGTTTTCAGAGAYACAGTAAATCTAGGCTAAAACAAGMACAGTTTAATATTTACCTTACTGAGGTGATGTAGATGGAATAAAGTAATTCTATTGTTTTCTACTCTATTTTTACTATCACACTGTTCTTTCTAAACCAGTGTGCTCTCAGCTTTAAAGATACTTTTCATAGGAGATTTGATGTGTCATGTAATAAGCACTACCCTATTTRAAAGAACAGCGCGCATACCTTTTTCATTTAACCATACCCTTTGGTGACTATTTAACAGTCGGATTGCCTGGAGATAGAAGCTGTTTTTCAGTCTCTCGGTCCCAGCTTTGATGCACCTGTACTGTCTCCACCGTTTAGATGGTAGCTGGTGAACAGGCTGTGGCTCGGGTGGCTGAGGTCCTTGATGATCTTCTTGGCCTTCCTGTGACACCGTGTGCTGTAGATGTTCTGGAGGGCAGGCGGTGTGCCCCTGGTGATGCGAGGGGCTAACCGCACCACCCTCTAGAGAGCCCTGCGGTTGCGGACGGTGCAATTGCCATACCAGGCGGAGATAGAACTTGACAGGATGCTCTCAATGGTGCATCTTAGGGGCCAGCCTCATGAGGTTGAAGAGGTGCAACACCACACTGTGTGTGGATTGACCATTTCAGGTTGTCAGTGATCTGCATGCCGAAGAACATTAAGTATTTTTTTTATGGGTCTATTTGTGTTTTTGTGTTATGTAGTTCCCCCCCCTTTCCTAAAATGTCTATTTTTTATATGGTTTACCACCCTGTGCAGTAGGTGGCGGTATGCACCTCTAACAATTGTTTACAAACCGCCGTAATACCAAAGAAGACAACAGTGACCGAGAACATTATCCACGTCAGCTTTTTGTGTTATTATTTAGACGGTTATTAACACCATTTAACTGCACAGCATCACATACTTACCCCATAATTCGCGTTGGAGACAGGACTTGGTTGATATGTTATCTAGGTAACGCTAGATAGCTGCTAACAATGGCTAACMGTATGGMTTTTCACACTCAAATAGCCTCCATTATGGAGGTGCTAGCYAATGCKGCRGTGGCAGAGATCTGTAAACTCGTAGATGACGACTATGCAYTGCTTCATTTGGAAYTAACTCAAAGCCAGAAAGAAAACAGGACATTGCGGAGGAAACTACAGCTATTGGAACTGAAGGTGGCACGGGAGCGCGTCCTTCCAAGTAATGTCAAGATCCTCGACCGATACAGAGGAATTGCAAGAGGTACATTTTGCAGGAAGCTGAGGCTGCTGGGCCTATCGACCCCTTCCCGTCTGCGCATGTGTGAATTCAGATGTGTTAACCAGAATTGGGTCTTGGTCCATTTTTGGATAGTATGCTATAATTCCACTGATTTATTTAGSTATTTTGCAAAGACACTATCATATTCTAACCAGCTTATTTATTTGCTGCATTTAATATTATTTACTAATTGAAAACAATATGACGSATGGAACATAACCAATCGWTCTATAAATTGTACATCAAGAAGTTATGCTTAGTGTTTCATCCTTGCCAATTCCAGACAGTGAGTACGTTGACATGCACAGTAATAATTCGATATTAAACTGATTATGGCAGTAGGCCGATTATGCAATAATCATGTAAACACACTATCTTAATCAGCATAATGTCCAAATCGAATTAATCGTACGGCAATTAAAATAACCTGGTTTTCTGAGCAATCTTTAATATTATTAGAGCATAATAACACCTTAATCTGCGTTTCAGCTGTGTATTTGATCTGCCATGTGCTAGCACCAGCCGAGAGAGCCTCCCTCTTTTGCGCAAGTGAAGTGAAGCCTGACCGACAGCATAATTGCATCAATTTGCTTAAGTCTGCTGTCAAACATTTTCATTATGCAATCCAACATTTTTTCCTGGATATGTGTGCAACAAAAGTTCAACATTCACCTTTTCCTACTAGTTCTGTCAAGTCTATGCATACAATATGATGCATATGTTGAAGATATCCTATGTGTGCGTGCACCACACAGAACTCTGCAACAGCAATGCTGTGAGGCAAACGCTGCGTTCCAATGGGAGTGAATGTACTTCTGTTGTCCCAAAACGCAATGACAATGTTGGTGTAATGGAGGCGTGAGTTATGAACAACTGAATYTAGTTTTCATGTTACAAACTTTACATGTCCYAACTCAAGCAAATATCCTTCTCAAAAACAACATGGTCCTGTGGTAGAACGTTTTATTTTGATTGGCAATTTTCTGCATTCATCGGGTAGCCTGATTTCAGATGTGTCCATATATAGAGGATTATTAGGGAAATCGTTGTTCTTGCAAAACATGTAAATGTTTAATCAAACTCTTATATTAATCTGTACTGTAGTCCAGAGAGGACGTCTAAATAAATAATTCCCTCGCTATGTTGATCACAACTTATTTATCTCAAAGTTGTTTTGTAGAGATCACGAGAAACAATAAATAGGAGTGGACGCATTGATGATAGATTGGGATGGTACATTTCATGCTAACATCATGCTTTCATTTGTGTTTGGAGCTCATTATCAGTTTATAAGTTAGAATGTTAGCAAGCTAAATGTCCCTTACCWTGAGCTAAGMGCTCTTGGGGCATCTAAGCCCTCGTGGGGCATTTAAACCCTGAARGAGCACGTTCCCCCAGGCTGTTTTCCACCCCCAAGACCACAGTCAATCGCATGCAAGTAACAACACAGCTACAGAGCCTTCAGCAAGTATTCACACCCCTTGACTTATTCCATATTTTGTTGTTACAGCCTGAATTTTCTCACTCGTCTACACACACTACCCCATAATGACAACGTGAAAACATGTTTTACACAACACTTTGTATACAGGACAAAAAGTGAATTGTCTTTGCCACATTCTTTGCTGTATTATTTAGTGCCTTGTTGCAAACAGGATGCATGTTTTGGAATATTTGTATTCTATACAGGCTTCCTTCTTTTCACTCTGTCAATTATGTTAGTATTGTGGAGTAACTACAATGGTGTTGATCCATCCTCAGTTTTCTCCTATSACAGCTATTAAACTCTAACTGTTTAAGTCACCATTGGCCTCATGGTGAAATCCATGAGCAGTTTCCTTCCTCTTCGGCAACTGAGCTAGGAACGACGCCTGTATCTTTGGATGATGTATCAATACACCCAGTCACGACAAAGTGTAATTAATAACTTCACCATGCTCAAAGGGATATTCAYTGTCTGCTTTTTTCATTTAATTTMATCTACCAATAGGTGCCCTTCTTTGTAATGCATTGGAATCTGTGTTTGAAATTCACTGCTCGACTGAGGGACCTAACAATTATCTGTATGTGTGGGGTACAGAGAGGAGGTAGTCATTGAAAAATCATGTTAAAAAACTTGTGACTTGTTAAGCAAATTTTTACTCCTGAACTTATTTAGGCTTGCCATAACAAAGGTGTTGAATACTTAATGACTCAAGACATTTCAGCTTTTCAATTTGTGTTAATTAGTAAATATTTTMGAAAAACACAATTCCACTTTGACATTATGGGTTATTATGTGTAGGCCGGTGACAAAAAAATCTACATTTAATCCATTTCAAATTCAGGCTGTAACAACAAAATGTGGAAAAAGTCAAGGGGTTGTGAATACTTTGAAGGCAGTGTAACTTGTCTAGTCTTGTTAGCTAGGTAGACAGCTTGTTATACAGTAACAGTCAAAAGTTTGGACACACATACTCATTCCTCATTTTCTTTATTTTTACTATTTTCTACATTGTAGAATAATAGTGAAGACATAAATTATGAAATAACACATGGAATCATGTAGTAACCAAAAAAAGTGTTAAACAAATCAAAATATATTTAATATGTGAGAATTCAAAGTAGCCACCCTTTGCCTTGATGACAGCTTTGCATAGTCTTGGCATTTTCTCAAKCAGCTTCACCTGGAATGCTTTAACAACAGTCTTGAAGGAGTTCCTACATATGCTGAGCACTTGTTGGCTGCTTTTCCTTCCTTCTGCCGTCCTACTCATCCCAAACCATCTCAATTGGCTTGAGGTCGGGTGATCTGATGTAGCACTACATTACTCTCATTCTTGTTCAAATAGCACTTACACAGCCTGGAGGTGTGTTGGGCCATTGTCCTGTTGAAAAATAAATGATAGTCCCACTAAGCACAAACCAGATGGGATGGCATATTGCTGCAGAATGCTGTGGTAGCCATGCTGGATAAGTGTGTCTTGAATTCTAAATAAATCACTGACAGTGTCACCAGCAAAGCACCCACACACCACCTCCTCCATGCTTCACGGTGGGAACCACACATGCCGAGATCCGTTCACCTTCTCTGCGTCTCACGAAGACACAGCGGTTGGAACCAAAAATCTAAAATTTGGACTCATCAGACCAAAGGACAGATTTCCACCGGTCTAATGTTCATTGCTCGTGTTTCTTGGCCCRAGCAAGTCTCTTCTTATTATTGGTGTCCTTGAGTAGGGGTTTCTTTGCAGCAATTCACCCATGAAGGCCTGATCCACGAAGTCTCCTCTGAACAGTTGACGTTGAGATGTGTCTGTTACTTGAACTCTGAAGCATTTATTTGGGCTGCAATCTGAATTGCAGTTAACTSTAATGAATTTATCCTCTGCAGCAGAGGTAACTCTGGGTCTTCCTTTCCTTTGGCGGTCCTCATGAGAACCAGTTTTATGATGGCGCTTGATGGTTTTTGTGACTTCACTTGAAGAAAGTTCTTGACATTTTRCGGATTGACACACCTTCATGTCTTAAAGAAATGATGGGCTGTCGTTTCTRTTTGCTTATTTGAGCTGTTCTTGCCATAGTATGGACTTGGTCTTTTACCAAATAGGGCTATCTTCTGTAATACACCCCTACCGTGTCACTACACAACTGATTGTCTCAAATGCATTAAGAAGGAAAGAAATTCCACATATCAACTTTAAACAAGGCAACCTCTTAATTTAAATGCATTTCAGGTGACTACCTGGTTGAGAGAATGCCAAGAGTGTGCAAAGCTGTTATCAAGGCAAATGGTGGCTCCTTTGAAGAATCTCAAATATAAAATATATTTTGATTTAACCCTTTTTTTGGTTACTACATAATTCCATACATGTTATTTCATAGTTGATGTCTTCACTATTATTCTACAATGTAGAAAATAGTACAAATWAAGAAAAACCCTGGAATGGGTAGGTGCATCAACTTTTGACTGGTACTGTATATGCTGGTTGTTTGCATGCATAACTGATGTTTATAATTGTAAGGGACACTTCCTGTTTTATGTATAATATTTACATTTACAGTGGGTGAYCGCCATTCCTGACAGGCTGATCAGATTCAATAGCAGTCTGAGGCAGATAAGTCAGGATTCTACCTTTGTAGGCAGTTTCATAGCTGATGCTTTTTGCAGGCAGWCTAGCAGTCAGTGCATTATGAATATGATCAAGACTGGGTGGGCTCTATTCCTGGGGGCTGATCAGATTCATTAGCCGCCTCAGACGCTGATAAGACAGGATGCTGCCTAGTAGGCTGCCTGCAAGGAGCATTACATATGAAACCGCCTCCAAGGCAGCATTCTGACTTATCAGCCTCTGAGGCTGAAATTGAATCTGATCAGCCTGTCAGGAATGGAGCTCACCCACTGTAAATGTAAATATTATCCACAAAACATTATTCCGCTAATAATTATATACATATCAGTTATGCAAGCTAACAACCAGAGTTGATAACAAGCTAGCTTGCTAACAAGACTACGTAGCTAACTAGCTAGCTCACAAGGCTAGAAAAGTTAGTTGCATTGTTCCTTGCATGCTATTGGCTGTGGTCTTGGGGCTGACATGCAGCCTGGGAGACCGTGTTGCCATTGTTCAGGGCTTAAATGCCCCGCATTGCGATCAACGCAACCACAGGGCTTCTTGATGAAGTGGTTATCGTGCATCTGAATAAATTAATGGATAATGTGTGGTACTTTTGATTATCTCGTGATCTCGACAAAATAACTTATGTCGTGATCAAGAGTAGTCGTGCTCTTGAGGGAGCTATTTAATTTATTTATATGTCCTCTCTGGACTTCCGTAAATCTGACTATCCACAATAATCACATTATTGTATTATTGTGTGTATGTAACTGTACTCGGTGTCAAAKCTGTCAATAGTGTACGATATAGCTTTGAGCATTGACAGTACCTAACTTAACCACCTCTTTTACCCCAATCACTCTCTCAGGTGAAGGACATCTCACTGGAGGCCACAGGATCTTTGGGAAGCCAGCGGGACACAATACATGGAGACATGACCAACCAATCACTGTTGATGAGGGGAGTGGAACCTCAACCCAGCATGTTATCATGATAGAGGTCAATGTAAAAGTATTACATTAAAATTACAGTACATCAAATGTGGCCAGTTTATTTCAGAAAGGCTCCCCTCAGCTATTCACTTGCTTACATGTAAATCCTAATTTATCTGCCATAGGAGCGCTTGTGAGACTTCCTTATGACATTGTTTTTCAATTAAACTCATGTACCGGTAATAACACCTCTCTTGTGTTAGTGCAGATGCAGAGGCTGCAGGTCCTGGGTTAAGCAGGAGAGGTCTGAAAGAG
Organism: Salvelinus sp. IW2-2015; assembly: GCF_002910315.2. Classification (NCBI taxonomy): domain Eukaryota; kingdom Metazoa; phylum Chordata; class Actinopteri; order Salmoniformes; family Salmonidae; genus Salvelinus; species Salvelinus sp. IW2-2015. The sequence continues at coordinate 48,498,076 of NC_036853.1, forward strand.
AGGGGAGACAAGGGCAAAGCAGAGACATCCAGCTTGGAGCAGCTGGAACGCCCCTGTAGCCACGGAGAACCCCACCACTGCCCAGCGCCCCCCAGGACCCGATGCAGCATCATGGAGGTCAGTGGCACGCCGAACGCCGCCCTCAAGTCAGAGACAGACACAGAAACAGAGACTTTAACGGGGCTATTCGACTGGACTGTCCTGCTCCTCTCTCAGAGAATTACTTCATGGGAACCTAAGCCGAGGACAGTTCTATCCCATCAGGACTCAGGTGACTCGTTACAGGCTGGCAATGATCCATCCTGTTCATATGCAGCAGAGACAGAGATGATACCTGCTGACATGCTGTGGGCTTAGATACACAGACTAATCTAATGAGAGGAGACTGGAACCAGTACAGTAGTAGTGTATACTCTGAAGGGTCCCTAGATAAGAAAGGAGAGGGCTGATCGTAGATGAAGTGACTGTGAAAGTGGAGGATGACGCTCCTCTGACATGGAATGAAGACCAGACTCATTTAGGAGGACACTCGCAGGGCAACACTAGTGACTTCTTAGACTACAGGGAAAGCTTAGAGACCAATCTAAATGTGTTCAGGGATCGTGACCCAGTATCCACGTTGATGGGACCTTCTGATTCACACGGCTGCGTCCTTTTTGARCAGGTGCTGAACTCAAATGACAGGACTAGGGCCCAGGCTCAGGGAGGGGGAGCAACATCGGACAATAGTAAAGAGAAACGGTTCCTCTGCATGTTCTGTAACAAAGGCTTCAGCTGCTCCCAGAAGGTGGAGATCCACCAGAGGGTCCACACAGGAGAGAAACCATACAGCTGTACCCATTGTGATATGCGATTTGCTGAGGCTGGCAGCCTGAAGAGGCACCAGAGGGTCCACACAGGGGAGAAACCCTTCAGCTGTATCCAGTGTCATATGCGCTTTTCCCACTCGTCCAGTCTGAAGAGGCACCATAGGATCCACAATCCTACAGCTGCCCCCAGTGTGAGAAGAGGTTCTCCCACCAGAACCAGGTGAAAATGCAGCTTAAGGTCCACACGGGAGAAAGACCGTTCGCCTGTACCCACTGCAGGAAGAGGTTTTCAGAGAGGAGCTACCTCAGGATACACCAGRAGAGTAACCATTCCACTCGATAGCTTCTGACGTTTAGCTCAAACCCTGTATTAAAGACAAAGCTTTATTTTTATTGTTGTCAGCAGAAAAGACCCACAGATGCATTTGGAATTAAGAAATTAACAGATTTCAGTGTAAAATATTCCTGGGTAGAATATTTCATCCAGACATTGTGTGATATATAAGCCTAAAATGTCTGTTACATATTGTCTTTGTACTGTGTAGGCTATATGATGTTCACAAATGCTTATTTCATTACTTCCATTCATCTACTTTCCCAAGATACTTTTAATGGTCAAATCTATGCGGTTMATCAAATTCATGGAGTTTTTAGTTTAGACATGTGTATGTGTGGTTTTCATATGGTGTATTTAACACTTGTTTATTTAATAAATACAAAATGGGCKTTTTCATTCTTAGACTTTCATTGAGACTCGTTTTGGCCCTGTACTCCAGSACTTTGGATTTGAAAATGACTGAGGTTAATATGTAGAATGTCAGCTTTTATTTGAGCGTATGTATTTTCATCCTTTTAATCAACCTTTTAGAAATTACAACACTTTTGGTACATAGTCCCCCCTTTTTAAAGGACCAAAAGTATCTGGTCAAATTCACTTAAGTGTATTAAAGTAGTCAAAAGTTTAGTTTTTGGTCCCATATTCCTAGCACGCAATGATTACATCAAGCGTCTGACTCTACAAAATTATTGGATGCATTTACTGTTTGTTTTGGTTGAGTTTCAGATTATTTTATGCGTCTAACTTTAGCACTCATTATTCAAGATTCATTCAGGACTATCTGTAATTATGGTAGCATCCACATTAATGTAGAAGTGTTGAAAGACAACCAAAACAAACAACAAATGCATCCAACAAGTTTGTAGAGTCACAAGCTGGATGTAGTCATTAGAGCACGATGAGCCAAGTAAAGGCCCCCTGGCCAAAACCTTCTCTAACCTGGACGACGCTGGGCCAATTGTCCGCCACACTATAGGACTCCCGATCACGGCCGGTTGTGATTCAGCCCGGGATCAAACCCGGGTCTGTAGTGACAATTCTAGCACTGCGCCACTCGGGAGGCCAAAATGGGACTTTTCATTTGAAGACTTTTAGACCCACATACTAACAAACACCTACTGTACACGTCAAAATAGTTTAGTCAGGTTTGTCTGATGGTTACTTATCATAGCCGACTTATATTTACCCACAACGTTATATTTATGTCCACCATGATGGGTTTAAAAACGATGTCATTCTGTAACTATAGTGTAGGACTCAGACGTAGTGGGGATAGGTAAACACTCGATGTTGAACGCGTGTTTATTATCTGTATGTATGTGTGTGTGTARGTACCTGAGGGAGTGTATGTCTGTAATCTGTATCACCTGTCTTTTCCAGGAGGAGGAGGGTCCAGAGGTGCTGCTGGTGAAGGAGGAGYGGTGTGAGGAGGGTCTGGGGAACCCTGAGGGGACCATGGTCATGGAGGACAACCAGACTACACCTCCTCCTGAACCCACAGAGTGTKACTGAGGTGAGCCCATCCAGGTCTTGATTAATTTTGTCTTAAGTGTGGGWCCATGCCTTTTGAATGATKAAATCATTAAAGTGTRAAGTAATCAAWTCAAATTGTATTTGTCACGCGCTTCYTAAACAACAGATGTAGACTAACAGTGAAATGCTTACTTACGGGTCCTTCCCAACAATYCAGAGAGAAAAATGACTAGCATGTTTGRATAATACTCAAAGCAATCCCTCATTGCCCAATCAGAAGATGCTCCATAGCAGGGTGCTCATATCAGATTTCTTGATSCAACATCCTCTCACTCTGTATCTCTTACAGTCAGTAGACATGGAGGATGGGAAGCCTGATCTGCTGCTYGTCAAAGAGGAGACAATAGAAGATGGACCAGAGAGCATTGATCTGCTGAGTGGACTAAAGATTGGGGAGCAAGGTAAGGGAGAAATACATATAYCCTACATACAGTAATAGATCTTCAATGGGAGTAGTGATGCACTTGGTTATGTTTTTTTTGTTTATTTTCTAAATTCATAAAATGATACCAATATGTTAAAATATAAAAACACACATTATAATGTWTGAACTRCACCAGGTAACTGATTTAAAACTTATTCCKTCTACAATGCCTGTAAAGTCTATTTTGTAACGGTGGTTGGCTGGAGGCTAACACAGGAGACTGGGCTGCCATCTTGGATTCCCAGACCCAAGAGCCCGGGGACAACCGAGCAGGCCAGGACCGAGCAGGCCAGGACCTCCATAGTGGAGGTCAATGGATGGGACATCATCCACAACTCTGGGTTGGGGAACAACACTGTAAACCATAACCAAAAACAGACAGTCAAACGCAAAACAACAACTGAATTTAGTCTCCATGACAACAGACTGGCTGAGACCAGGGCACGGTGTAGATTTGGTCTGCGGGGACAGAGAGGTGTCCATATGCGGCTGGAGAGAACAGACTCGACTAGCGATGCTCCGTCCTGCTCCTATAGTTGTGATTCAGATAGGGGGTTAACCCGAGGCACCATCAGTCTAACAGGTTCTGCCTTCAGCCTGCCTTCTATAGGATCGATCAACTGGAACATGGACCCTGTGACAACACAGACAATCCCTGGCCTTCATCCTCCTCACACTCTCCTAATGTGCAACCAGACCTCAGACAATGCCAGTGCCTCAACACTAAATGTCTACACAAGCCCATTGACAAATGACAGTAGTAGTAATGCTATCAGCAGATCTGGTGGCAAAGAGAAGCGCTTCCTGTGTTCATTCTGTGGGAAGTCTTCAGTTTCCTCAAACGAGATGCACACTGGTACAGCCTGTAAAGTCCACACAGGGGACATATCCTGATGTTGCCCCAGTGTGAGAATAGTTTCTCCCACCATTACCAGCTGAAGATGCACCTGAAGGTCCACACGGGAGAGAGGCTGTTCGCCTATATGCACTGTGGGAAGAGGTTTTCACAGAGGAGCTACCTCAGGATACACCAGCAGAAAATGCACACGGCCCATGTATAGAGGATAGTAACATGTAATGTAATACTAGTTAGTTTGCAGTTAATTCTGTTGGTTTTGGATGCAGTAGGGAACTGGATGATGTGAACTGAGGAAAGAATGAGTATGATGAGGCAGAGTAGATGATATGGTGATGGTTGGTGTGATGGTGTCTGTAAAAATGCTTCACTGATGAAGAGTGACAAACTTAGTCCCTTTAGGTTGATACTAATGTTTTATAGTGAGGGAAGGATAGTGCCTTGATGCATGTTTACGTGACATGAAGATGTGTGTAATCGTGAACCTTTTCCAAATTATTCTCAAATTAATTTGATCAAAGCGACAGTACCAGATTTACAGAAAAGGTAGCGTTACCATAGTGAGAAGTTATTCTACTTATATAGTTTTTTGCAATAAAAGTACTATACTTCAAAGTTATGTGAGTGTATGACTAATTTGTTGAAATTAAATACAACATTTACTCTGCTGATTGACATGGTTATTTTTCTATCATTGCAGGGACTAAGTTTCCCTTATTTCAGTGGAAACATTATACTTAATTCTTGAATCAACACATATGGCTCTATATTGTACTTGAATCACAGTATTAGATGGGCTTGACTGTGGTTTACATTTCATAATGTAAAGTTTCTTATATAAACATTTATGCTCTACTGTACAATGTGTGTTGCAGTCTGCATTCCATGAAGACCTGCTAGTATCCAGTGTTACTGGTGGGAGAAACAGCACCTCTGAGTTGGCTGGTCACAAATCCTGGCCCCGGATCAGGACCCTGGATGAGAAGCCTTCGCTCTTCCTTCCCGAGTCAGAACCAGGACCCAACCACGAGGGACAGAGACTCCACCACCACACAGAACACAACCAGTGGACAGGTGGATTGAACAACCTCAGTCCTGGTGGTCATCCGAGAGACGAAGATTCCAGTCTGCAGCCCAGACCCTTCTCTTCACAGTCTCAGTGCATGGATGGAGCAGGGCCTGGGGCTGATAGATAGACCCTCCTGTTCCTATGATACAAACACCACAGTATCCATTATGAACAGAGCAGGGGTCACCCTGGGCTTCAGCCTTCAGAGGGAGTGGTGAGAGACCTTCCTGGTGGTAGTCTATCAGCAAGTATGTCTTCTCCTTTAGGGTCTCATCTAAAGCGTAGTGACTGGGTTCATAGAAGGGCCTGGACCTGGGTCTAGCCTTCCTCAGTTAATGATTACCTCAAACAGCATGTTAGTTGTACAGGGCTTAATGATGTTGATGGTAAAATCTGTAGCATGAAAACAGCTGTTAGCAGTGGGTTTATGTGACCATTACATTGGTGCATGCTCGCTAACACACTTATATACAGCAATCATATACCAAAGCACAGCCCAGAAAGCCCCTCAATCCCTAACAGGTACCATATACCCACACATGTTTAAATCAGCAATGTACAGCAAACTTGTACACAGTGTAACAGTATTCAGAACGTGACCTACCCCTTGCATCACATTTTCATACTGGGGAGACCTGACGTTCGCGATCTCCCCCTATCTGCAAGCGGGGCCAATAACAACACGCCTTATTGTCATCGGAATTGAACCAACCAATAAGAATGCTTGAACATTAAATACACATTTCTTTAGAGGCAAGTGGAAACATAARCAACCCTGTTTCATTKTCCCCTGCTGCATTACACTTGCATACTCTAAAGAAACAAAGTGAGGTATGCAATACCTTGCAATATATATGTCACCAAATTTCCAGTGCAAAGACTATTCTCTCAAGAGAATTAGAGGAATTTAAAGACCCCGTAGGAAACCATGCCTGTTACATGTTCAGTACACTCAGTGACAATAAGAACCTCAGACAGAAAAATCTTGGCCTACTTGACCTCTGACCCATTACCTCCATGGGGCCTCTTGAAAGTAAAATAAATAAAGACCTGGAAATCTACAGGCCAACTTGGATTCTAATCCTACACCCACACAGGCATTCTAATGAACTCTATATGAAAACCCCTCTGTGTCTGCATAGTCTCTGAGTCTCACTGGGCGTTTCCTAACCCGACCAGCCCCTGACCTGACAGGCCTAACGGAGTTATCATTATGGTTAACCTGTTCAACTACAACCACCATTGGTGGGTCACTGTCCACAGTCGGTGGATAGTCAAGGTCAAGGGTTCTGTGACTGTTGCTGGAGCTTCTGCTACAAGCGGCATCTTCAGAATGCCTTTCTTCTTCAGAGGGTTCAGACATTTCTTCACCAAAGGTTATCTCTGACACGCTTGTMGCACCCTCAGAATGTGGTGAGTTCTGAGGGGCTCTCGCCAGTGGCCCATCTTCCAGCACATCTGAGGGCCCTGACTGTGTTAACTCAGAGGTATGTTCTGATATCCGCACACTAGTCCTCTCACCAATGTCAATTTCTGGTATATTGTTKATGGATGAGTCCTCCATCTCCTCACTGTCTCCCTCCCATATTAGSTGTCTCCAAGGCAGTGTCAGGGAGAGGCAAGACGTTTACAGGCATTATCAGARTACGGTGGACTGTTTTCTCCTGGCTAGTTGACATGTTCTGTTTCTTAAAGATGTGGATGTCACTATTCTTCTCCGTAACAATATAGAGGTTGTTCTCCCAACGATCAGCCAGCTTCCTCTTTCCACGTTCACCCTTATTCYCCAGCAGCACCCGATCACCGACCTCCACTCCACCTCTGATCTTCCTGTTGTAGAGGCCTGCATGCCTCTTCAGCTGTTTGTTGCCGACACCTGTACCGTCTCCATGGCCTCCCTCAGCTCTCTCGTCAGGGTCTTGATGTACTCGTCATAGTCTACAACCTCTGAGTCTTGCAGCACGGTACCAAACATCATGTCAACAGGCAGACGTGGGGTTCTCCCAAACATCAACTGGAAAGGGGCGTGGCCTGTGGTTTCATGGACTGTACAGTTGTAGGTGAAGGTCAACAACTTCAGCTTCTGGGGCCACCTGTGCTTCGCTCTCGTAGGTAAGGCCCTGATCATGTTTCCCAGCATTCTGTTGAACCTTTCGTCTCCCCCGTTCCTCATCGGATAGTAGGGAGTCGTGTGCGACTTCTGGAGTCCTGCAGCACTCAACAACTCAGCAATCAATTTACTTTCAAAGTTGGCCCCTTGGTCGGAGTGGATACGACGAGGAAAACCATACACACATAAGATGTTGTTCCACAGCTGAAGGGCCACTGCTTTAGCTGATTGGTTCGGACACAAGAAGGCATGGGCCATCTTAGTAAAATGGTCAGTGACGACCAGAACACCCAAGGACTTGTTGTTGGAGTCTTCAGCAGACCAGAAGTCCACACAGACTGAGGGGCTCAGTCGTGATGATGTACTCCAATGGAGCTCTGGCCTCTGGCTCTGGGGTCTACTGAACACACACCTCTTGTAGGTCTTGACGTACTCTCTCACATCAGACTCCAGACCATGCCAGAAGAACCTCTGTCTCGTCAAGTACAACGTCTGCTGTTGCCCCTGTTGGGTTCATCTTGGGGTCATGATAGGGGCTGTACCAAATGTTTGATGTATTATAATAATTGATTATGCTTATGTTCTATTAATAGAAGGGGAAGGGTTATAAGACCTCTCCCTCTTTACATTTATAGGGGTCTAGACTACAGATGAACAATATATACATATGCATTATAAGGTTTAATATTGTTCCACAGTTATTTTCTAGTCTCTGCCTCTTCTAAAGAAACGGTCTGAGAGATGTGTGAGTTATGGCAGTCAAAACAGGATGTCTGTGAGAAAGAACCCTGCAGGGGAGTGAAAGAGAAGAGACTAGTCAGACATTCCACTATAAATCAACTTGGGGAGTTACTGCTGAGTCTTTAGATAACACTGAAACTATTGTTTGTATAGTTGTGTATGCATGGGCTTGGTAGGCAGTGACATCACTAAGGCTGGACTTCAGGCTTAATAAAATAACATGGACCCTTTACTCTTTTGCAGAACTTACTCAGAAACATGCGTGCTATGTTCCTGTTGTCAACTTCTGTCTGCAATTGCATTAATAAATGAATGATTGGTTTACTTAAAGATATTGTCTGAATGCTAATTTCACCAATGAGCCAATGATTGACAAGGAACAAGGAACGAACCCCAACACCCCTGATGACCGGCTTCATCGTGGACACCCTTCAAGACTGTCGCCCTCATGGAGGTGGGTACTACATACTGGTACGTCTTGTTCTTTGACAGCAAACCTTTGGTAACGCGATATAGTACACCCATTTTCAGAGTGAGCTTCTCCCAGGTCTTCAGAATCCGCAGGGCCTCGAGTGGTTCATGGCCACGTTCCCTACCAGAAGGTCTCCGGCCCCTGTCCACGTAGAAGACAACTCTGGCGAGTGTGTCATCCTGTGGCTGCTTTGATATCAGGTTATCACGGGATAGCACTCTCACGTCTGACATCTCAGATGGCACCAGTGACTGAGTGAGTTGAGGCAGCTCTCGAGGTCGAATGAGTGGTTCGACCAGTGGAACACATCTTGCACCTTCTCAGCATGTACTCCCGCAGCTTCTTCCAGCAAGGCGTTGTATGGAACCCTTGTGATGCGGTGGAGAGTGCTCGGCTGCACAAATGGCAGTCTACTGAGTGCATCAGCAATGACATTCTTGGGACCGGGGATGTACTTGATGTCAAACTCGAATGGAGCGAGCTTAGCAACCCATCTCTGTTCACAGGCATCCAATTTGGGCTTGGACAGGATGTACATTAATGGGTTGTTGTCTGTCCATACAYTAAAAGGCTTGCCCTTTAGCCAATGACTAAACTTCTCACAGACGGCCCAGCGTAAAGCAAAAAACTCTAACCTATGGGCAGGATACTCTGACTGCATAAGTAAGTGATTTGCTAGCAAATGCTACGGGTCTGGCTGCAGACTCATCCTCTGGCATCTGGGAGAGGACAGCCCCTAAGCCATTACTTGATGCATCTACAGACGGCAAGAAAGGTCTACTAAAATCAGGGTGGGCTTGCATGACCTGATCGAGGAGAGCTTGTTTCAACTGACTGAAGGCCTGTTTGCACTCACCAGTCCAGTCTGCTGCGAGTTTCCTATGTATTCCTCTTTTCTTCTGGCCTTTTCCATGGCGTGGTGCCTTCGTCCCAGTTGTCAGCCCATCAGCGGCTTAGCAATGGTGGAGCACCCCTCAATGAACTGCTGGAAATAGACTGTCATTCCGAGGAAGGACCGAATCTTCCCCTGGGAGGGCACGTCTGTGTTATCCTCCATGAGATCCTTCTCGGTCATCCCTGCAATAGCCTTCACTTTTTCTGGGTCTGTGGCCACACCTTCACTGATGACATGCCRCAAGAACCCCACTGACCTTTTCATGAAATGGCATTTCTTTGGTGCCAATTTCAGATTATGGGCTTTGAGACGCTCAAAAACTGACTCCAAGTGTTACAATCCAAGTTCTTCAGTCGGAGCAAAAACCAGCACATCGTCCAGGTAACAGAGAAGGCTAGAAAAAAATGTATCCCCAAAAATGCTCAACATCATCCTCATCCTCATGAATGTAGCTAGACTATTGCAAAGTCCCTGTGGAAGGCGGTTATATTCATATAAACCAAAAGGAGAAGTGAAGGCTGTAAACTTCTTGTTGTCTTCATGCACCTCCACATTGTATTAGCCTGAGGTCAAATCCATCGTAGAGAAGAAGGCATTGCCACCCAGGGCCGCCAGAGCATCAGRTTGGTGAGGTAGAGGGTGAGCATCCTTTACGGTGCGAGCATTGAGCCATCGGAAGTCTGTACACAGTCTCAGAGCGCCAGACTTCTTCCAGACCAGCACGAGCGGGGAGGCATACTCACTGCTGGATTTCCTGATTATTTCTTGCGCTTCCATCTCATCCAAGGCCTGCATGAGCTTGTCATAATGGTTAGAGGAGAGCCTACGGTAAGGTAGCCTAAAYGGCTTAGTGTCACTGAGTCTGATGCAATGGACATAACCAGTAGCCTTCCTGCAATCTAGTTTSTGCCGGGAGAAGATAAGCTGAACTAGCTTGGCCTTACACTGTTGCAACAACTGAGTGGACTRWATGTCAATGTCACCTAGCCCTAACTCGTGCAACACCTCACTTGTCACTCTGTGCGGTTTGACGGCACTGTCAATGGTCAAGCTATCTGCACTACCATTGTCAAAGTCTGGATTGTCATCCATTTTGTGTACCTGCTGCACCAGGGGGACTGGTGGGACAGTGGCCCATCTATATAGTCAGTGTCAAAGTCCTCTAATGCCATGCAAGGAAAAACGTCCGCTATCTTGGCATTCTTGGCATTGCGTCTCATTGTTAATGGCTTTGGTGAGGGATTGATAACTTTGACAGGGACCCGACCATCGCTCCACAATGTCATTACTGTTCTCCCCACTAGAATGTTTTTCGGTCTTGAGCGTGCCCTTGTAGGCTCAATAACAACAGCACTGCCCGCGGATACATTTTYAGYCGTACACAGCCGGCCCCAGACTAAATGCTCCTGCTAGGCTCCAATGTGACTGCCCGCTTCAGCCTTACCGTGCCACTCTTTCTGGCACTTCGGTTCCTTTCCATCGCTCTACATTAGCCAGTAGACGGAACAGTTTGTCATCTCCATTGTGTTAAGATGATGACATCTTCTCCCAGAAGTCACCGGTTGTCTTCAGCTCCCRGATGAGGTGTTTTATCACGTTYCTGCTTAGGATGAGCTCATCACGTTGGTCATCCACTACTAGAACAGGACGCTGCTGCCATACACATACCGATTCAATTCGCACACACCAACAGTGTTGGTCTTCAACCACCCGCAGCCAACCAACACCACTTCGGTCGGACTGAGGGAGCCACTCTTGAGCACACCTGCTTTCTCAAGGTGTGGCACCACCGTTGAGCTCAATGTGCATGCCATAGAACCGCTGTCAATCATAGCGCTCACCTCTATAACATCCCCCAGTAACACACTAGTATAGAAAAGTTAATTGTTGTGGAGCACTCTCTGTATTTTGCATAATGACTTTTTCGTTTGACTTAATTTAATCACCAACACTTMAATATATTGACTCTAAATCTACACCACTACCTGATTGGGGCACCCCACAAGGCCCAACACTTCCCCCACCCCGTGCGGGCCAGCTACCGTGGCTTGTGAAAGTATTCACCCCCCTTGGCAGAAAGCTTGAGCGTGCATAACTATTCACCCCCCCCCCCKAAGTCAATACTTTGTAGAGACACATTTTGCAGCAATTACAGCTGCAAGTCTCTTTGGGTATGTCTCTATAAGCTTGGAACATCTAGCCACTGGGATTTTTGCCCATTTTCCAAGGTAAAACTGCTCCAGGTCCTTCAAGTTGGATGTGTTCCGCTGGTGTACAGAAATCTTCAAGTCATACCACAGATTTTCAATTGGATTGAGGTATGGGCTTTGACTAGGCCATTCCAAGACATTTAAATGTTTCCCCTTAAACCACTCGAGTGTTGCTTTAGCAGTATGCTTAGGGTTATTGTCCTGCCTGAAGGTGAACCTCCGTCCCAGTCTCAAATCTCTTGGAAGACTGAAACAGGTTTCCATCAAGAATTTCCCTGTATTTAGTGCCATCCATCATTCCTTCAATTCTGACCAGTTTCCCAATCCCTGCTGATGAAAAACATCCCCACAGCATGATGCTGCCACTACCATGCTTCACTGTGGGGATGGTATTATTGGGGTGATGAGAGGTGTTGGGTTTGCACCAGACATAGCGTTTTCCTTGTTGGCCAAAAAGCAAAATTGTAATCTCATCTAACCAGAGTGCCTGCTTCCATATGTTTGGGGATTCTCCCACATGCCTTTTGCCGAACACCAAACYGGTTTGCTTATTTTTTTCTTGAAGCAATGGCTTTTTRTCTGGCCACTTACGTAAAGCCCAGCTCTGTGMAGTGTACAGCTTAAAGTGGTCCTKTGGACAGATACTCCAATCTCCACTGTGGAGCTTTGCAGCTCCCTCAAGGTTATCTTTGGTCTCTTTGTGAGTTGGTCTGTGGTCTGAGTTTTGYTGGGTGGCCCTCTCTTGGCAGGTTTGTTGTGGTGCCATATTKTTTCCATGATTTAATGGTGCTCTGTGGGATGTTCAAAGTTTCAGATATTTTTTTATAACCTAACCCTGATCTGTACTTCTCCACAACTTTGTCCTTGACCTGTTTGGAGAGCTCCTTGGTCTTGGTGGTGCCCCTTGCTTCGTAGTGTTGCAGACTCTGGGGCCTTTCAGAACAGGTGTATATATACTGAGATCATGTGACACTTAAAGTCCACCTGTGCGCAATKTATTTAACTAAATATGTGACTTCTGAAGGTAATTGGTTGCACCAGATCTTATTTAGGGGCTTCATAGCAAAATGGGTGAATACATATGCATGCACCAATTTTCRGTTTGTAATRTTTTWGTATTTTTTGAAGCAAGTAATTTTTRCCAKCTCACCAATTTGGACTATTTTGTGTATGTCCATTACATGAAATCCAAATAAAAATCCATTTAAATTACAGGTTGTAATGCAACAAAATAGGAAAAATGCCAAGGGGGGTGAATACTTTTGCAAGGCACTGTAGTCTTCCTGCCACTGTGCCGTGTTGCTSTTTGATGGAGCGACGGGAGTTACCGATGAAGCGCAAGTACATTCTTGACGTGTGTGCCCAGCTGCATAACAGAGGAAGCAGAGGTGGTGTGAATAACAATTATCTATTGTGCTGTGATTTGCGTCTCCACACACTTTGCATTGCAAAGATGGGTCCTCCCTTCTCCTGGGCCTCCTCTGGAAACGGCTATCATAGCCYCCTACAGGTTGCTGTGGCCTCTGTTCCAAGACACGTTCAAGCATGGCAATCACATGATCCAATGCCTCGGATGAGCCATTTGTGAGRTGCGGCAAMGGGTCCGTGCAGTTRGCAACAGCCGACACTGGCCTACTTACTTCCTGCGTCAGTGTGGTGACCAGTGGMGGCAGCCGCAAGGGACGTGGAGCCTTGCACTTCRTCTGGTACTCCTCCAGCCTGCCATGGACCTCRGCGTGAATATGGTTTGCACATGAATATCAATGACAGCTCTGGGTTCGGACAGTGCTTGATGAACATAGGGTCAGAACACGTGATGGATTGTSTAGCTKCTTGTTCTGCATCTRCAAACAGTCCTCTGCCACCTCTATGGCCCTGTTCAGTCTAATCCAGTAGTCAAATGGAGTCTCCCCTTCCATTGGCAACATAYAATAAACATCAGCTAGGGGCATGTCAGAGTTGATTGTGTCYRTTTAGAATGTCAAAAACAGGTCTTGGGCCCTGGCTTAAGTCAACTGGGTTACTGCGCAGGCTTACTCTTACCACACCCCGTGCCCGCCCCGTCAGCTTGCCCAAAACTTAATCTGACCTCTCCTGCCCACCATAGCCCTTCTTCTGCATGTACACTAACATGATCTCCTCCCACTCATGCACTGTGCATTCCTCTGAACCATCCCCCATGAAACACACTGGTTCCCTGACATTTTTCACCACTACAGTCGTGGCCAGAAGTTTTGAGAATGACACAAATATAAATTTTCACAAAGTCTACTGCCTCAGTTTGTATGATGGCAATTTGCATATACTCCAGAATGTTATGAAGAGTGATCAGATGAATTGCGGATGCAGATCTGAAAAAGAAGGGTCAACACTGCAAATATTGACTCTTTGCATCAACTTCATGTAATTGTCAATAAAAGCCTTTGACACTTGAAATGTGTGTAATTATACTTCAGTATTCCATAGTAACATCTGACAAAAATATCTAAAGACACTGAGGCAGCAGACTTTGTGAAAATTAATATGTGTCATTCTCAAAACTTTGCACGACTTTACATTTAGACTAAAACTTCCCCACCTTGTACCACCAACATTACCATCCTCTGAATCCT
>NC_036853.1:48517680-48526021 GCF_002910315.2 Salvelinus sp. IW2-2015
CATTATTGCAAAGCCCTCTTTGCCATGCAAATGAACTGAATCCCCCAAAAACATTTCCACTGCATTTCAGTCACAAAAGGACCAGCTGACATCATGTCAGTGATTCTCTCGTTAACACAGGTGTGAGTGTTGACGTGGACAAGGCTGGAGATCACTTCTGGCATGCTGTTGAGTTCGAATAACAGACTGGAAGCTTCAAAAGGAGGGTGGTGCTTGGAATCATTGTTCTTCGTCTGTCAACGGTGGTCACCTGTGAGGGACACGTGCCGTCATCATTGCTTTGCACAAAAAGGGCTTCACAGGCAAGGATATTGCTGCCAGTAAGATTGCACCTAAATCAGCCATTCGGATCATCAAGAACTTCAAGGAGAGCGGTTCAATTGTCAAGAGGCGGTGGACAAACAAAACCCACAAATTCTGACCAACTCCAAGCATTGATTATGCAAGAATGGGCTGCCATCAGTCAGGATGTGGCCCAGAAGTTATGACAGCATGCCAGGGCGGATTGCAGAGGTCTTGAAAAGAAGGGTCAACACTGCAAATATTGACTCTTTGCATCAACTTCATGTAATTGTCAATAAAAGCCTTTGACACTTGAAATGTGTGTATTTATTTCAGTATTCCATGTTAACATCTGACAAAAATATCTAAAGACACTGAGGCAGCAGACTTTGTGAGATTAATATGTGTCATTCTCAAAACTTTGGACACGACTGTACATTTAGACTAAAACTGTCCCCAACCTTGGTACCACCAACATTACATCCTTCTGAAGTCCTACCCCATCTCACATAGCCTTTGATTCCAAACAAGAAGCATATTTTCACCTAGGAGTGACCTATCTGCTTAATGCCCGCAATAAATACATAGACACATCCCATTCATAGGACTAGGTGAACTGGATGACCCCATCTCCCATAGCCTTTGATTCCAAACAAGAAGCAATATTTTCACCTATGGAGTGACCTATCTGCTTAATGCCCGCAATAAATACATAGACACATCCCCATTCCTAGGACTAGGTGAAACTGGATCAAATGCATTGAGTTGAGGTATCTCTAAATCATGTGGAAGGTGCACACTTGCCTGTGGAGTTGACCTGGTAAGTGGAGAAATAGCTGCCCCCCTACCCACTGSCGGTGAAGGGTTAAACATGAGAACTCCCCTGCCTCTCCATTTTAAACTTTTTTTGTGACTGTAAATAAAAGTAAATCAAAATAAAAAATAAAAAATATTTATTTTTTAAATCAGGTTAAACATAATGCACTCAAAATAAGTTCAGTAGTAGTAGCACCTGTTTCTAACAAGACAGAAAATTAACAAACACACTCATTTAATAGCTCTGTCGCCACCTGGTGGCGAAAAATGGCGTCGCACTCATGTTAATTGGCATCGTAAAGTTACTAGCATAACATCACAATTACATCACTAAATAATCATACTATCACCACATACAAGTAATAAACAGTATATTATATTTCCACCACTCATGCTATCAAGAGCTTTCTGAGAATTCGACTTGTGCAGAATGCCCAGACCCCTGAAGTTCATATCAGATCCATGCCAGACACCTGACATTATTTAGAATTCTGGATACCTGGGGCCTCCCGGGCAACGCAGTGCTAGCTGTGCCACCAAAGATTCTGGGTTTGAGCCCGGCTGCGACCGGGAGGCCCACGGGGCGGCGCACAATTGGCCCAGCGTCATCCGAGTTAGGGAGGGTTTGGCCGGCAGGGATATCCTTGTCTCATCGCGCACTAGCGACTCCTGTGGCGGGCCCGGGCGCAGTGCACGCTGACCAGGTCTCCAGGTGTACGGTGTTTCCTCCGACACATTGGTGCGGCTGGCATCCGGGTTGGATGTGCATTGTGTCAAGAAGCAGTGCGGCTTGGTTGGGGGTGTTTCGGAGGACGCATGGCTCGACCTTCGCCTCTCCCGAGTTCGTACGGGAGTTGCAGCGATGAGACAAGACTGTAACTTCTACCAATTGGATCCTACCACAAAACTGGAGAAAAAATGGGGTAAAAATACAAATAAAATAATTCTGGATACCTGATCAGGTCTCGAGTATTTGGGGTCATGTGGATCCTTGAAGACCTCTATATAACCCTAATATTTACCCTCTGAATTTGTTTTTTCTTATGTTATATTCATAAAATAGACCCTCTTTTTTGTAACACCTTTATAACAAACAAATTCTGCTGAGGTCATCATTGGGGAAGAAAAAACAACTCTGTGGCCCTTTCCCCTATAGCCCTCCCATGGCACTGTTGTAACCCCTATTACTAGCCTGTTCAACTTCCCTTTCGTATCGTCTGAGATCCCCAAAGATTGGAAAGCTGCTGCGTCATCCCCCTCTTCAAAGGGGGAGACACTCTGGACCTATATCCATTCTATATCCATCCTGCCTGCCTTTCTAAAATCTTCGAAAGCCAAGTTAACAAACGGATCACAGACATTCGAATCCCACCATACCTTCTCCACTATGCAATCTGGTTTCCGAGCTGGTCATGGGTGCATCTCAGCCACGCTCAAAGTCCTAAACGATATCATAACCGCCATCAATAAAAACAGTACTGTGCAGCCATCTTTCAGACCTGGCCAGGGCTTTCGATTCTGTCAATTACTGCATTCTTATCGGCAGACTCAATAGCCTTGGTTTCTCAAATGACTGCCTCGCCTGGTTCACCAACTACTTCTCAGAGTTCAGTGTGTCAAATCGGAGGGCATGTTGTCCGAACCTCTGGCAGTCTCTATGGGGGTGCCACAGGGCTCAATTCTCGGGCCGACTCTTTTCTCAGTATATATCAATGATGTCGCTCTTGCTGCTGGTGATTCTCTGATCCACCTGTACGCAGACAACACCATTCTGTATACATCTGGCTCTTCTTCGGACATTGTGTTAACAAACCTCCAAACGAGCTTTAATGCCATACACACTAATTCCATGGCCTCCAACTACTTTTAAATGCTAGTAAAACCCGCCTGTCCGACTAGCATCACTACTCTGGACGGTTCTGACTTAGAATATGTGGACAACTACAAAATACCTAGGTGTCTGGTTAGACTGTAAACTCTCCTTCCAGACTCACATTAAGCATCGCCAATCCAAAGTTACATCTAGAATCGGCTTCCTATTTTGCCAACAAAGCCTCCTTCACTCATGCTGCCAAACATACATTCGTAAAACTGTCTATCCTACCGATCCTTAACTTTGGCGACGTCTACTCAGCAAACTGGATGTAGTCTATCACAGTGCCATCCGTTTTGTCACCAAAGCCCCATATACTACCCACCACTGCGACCTATGCTCTCGTTGGCTGGCTCTCGCTACATATTCGCCGCCAAACCCACTGGCTTTGCTAGGTAAAGCCCCGCCTTATCTCACCCCTAGCACGCGCTCCAGCAGGTATATTTCACTGGTCATTCCCAAAGCCAACACTTCCTTTGGCCACCTTTCCTCCAGTTCTTTGCTGCCAATGACTGGAACGAATTGCAAAAATCACTGAAGCTGGAGACTTATATCTCCCTCTATAACTTTAAGCATCAGCTGTCAGAGCAACTTACCGATCACTGTACCTGTACACAGCCAATCTGTAAATAGCACACCCAACTACCTCATCCCAATATTGATTTATCTTCTTGCTCTTTTGCACCCCAGTATCTGTACTTGCACATCTATCACTCCAGTGTTAATGCTAAATTGTAATTATTTTGCCTCTATGGTCTATTTATTGCTTTACCACCCTACTCTTCTACATTTCACACACTGTACATCGATTTTTCTTTGTGTTATTGACTGTACGTTTGTTTATCCCATGTGTAACTTTGTGTTGTTGTTTTTGTCGCACTGCTTTGCTTTATCTTGGCCAGGTCGCAGTTGTAAATGAGAACTTGTTCTCAACTGGTCTACCTGGTTAAATAAAGGTGAAATATATATATTTTTTTAAACTGGGTAGTTGGTAGGAGTTGTCCTTAATGTATTTGATTGTGTATAGTTACAAATCTCCCATGGCTGTAGCAAACATTGCCACTCAATAATTGACTTACAAGTCACACACTGTTGTCTGTATTTATATTGATGTACAGTACCAGTCAAAAGTTTGGACACACCTACTCATTCAAGGGTTTTTCTTTATTTGAAGTACATGCGGTGACAGGTGTGGTAGAGACTTCCAACGTTTCCCCTGAGAATCCTACCAGAGATGATTTTTGGACCGGTAGGAGTTAGATTTTGGTAAAAAAGTGGATCCCTGCTTTTTGTCTGACCCATAAGTTGTTTCAAGCTGGATAAATGACTAACAGAACTGTTACACCTGTCAAAGTTTCAAGAAGTGGATTTTTTTTTMGGGGTGCATCCTCCACCCAGAGGCACGGATTGCTCCGCGTCATGCCCCTCGAGGATCGACCTGTGTTGTGCTTTGCTCTCTGGAGCAGGGCGGCGCTCAAAGGAGTGATCCATCGAGTGAAAAAGTGGATCAAATTAAAAAATAATATCTCTGGTGTTTGTGACGCCCTCCGTTTGGTGATATGTAGACCCGGTGGCAATGGCAAGACTGAGAATACCCTGTCTATCTTGTTGATCTTTGAGACAGTTTATACCAGGTTAGGTCATATTTGTTATTTTGTGAGGGCCTTTGTTCCGAACCTGCTACGGTGCTTTAGATACCAAGGATTCGGSCATGTTGCAGCAGTGTGTAACAGGGAGATCCCATGACCTGTGCAGGAGGGCATAGTCAGAGAGAGTGTAAKGTTGGGAAAGAGAATGTCTGGGGACCAGAATAAAAAAAATACACCATCTGGAACATGACAGTGTTTGATTCTGGAAATGGTCCTCTACAAGCCGGAATGTTGATTAAAATTATATTTGAACTTACTCTGCTAATTTCTCCATAGTTTTGGTCCTTTGAGATAAAATATCCACAGGAAAGTATTGTTTACCTGACTTGTTAGAGAACCAGTACAGAAGTAGACATTTTTATCACCTGCACAAAACTATGTAAACACCTGCAAMACTTCTATTAGTATGCATGGTTCGCGTGTGTGTACCATCTTGTACACCTGCAAAACATATTGATTTCCACACACACAGACACGCTTTTTGAAGTTGGTTTAATAATACTTTCCTGTGGACAACCGGCAGAGTAAGTTTAAATATAATTGTATTTAATATTCGTGACATAAGGAATATGTAAATGTGAGTGGTGTTGTCTACATAATTTAGTGACTATGATAGAGAAAGCACTGTGTCAACTTTGGGGCGCCCTAGCCCAAGATGTAACGTTACTATTAAAAAGTCTAAATCGATTCTCAGTTGCGATGCGGTTCGAGAAACAAAGCCCTTTACTTCATATCACATCAAAATAATTTCACAAATGCAAAATATACACTTACTGTACACTGTTTTAAATTACTTTGACAGTTTCAGCCGACAGTATTTTTCAGTTACAAGTTTCTGWCAGTCGTCTTCCGTTACCCACAGGTGTTCGGAGCATGCTAGATAGCTAATTAGCACAGGTGGTCCCTCTGTCTTCCGTAGACACGGAGATATGGACATGAGGGAACACAAATCCTAATAGCCCTATCAAGGTAAGTTAACTTTTTTGTGGGGGGAGGGGGTGGARATGAAACTTACCTTATGTTTCCAAAACCGTACCGCAAGCGATACGTGTTCACATTTAGAGCAAACATTGGTTCTATCATCAATAGGCGATAAAGGTAGTTAGAGTCTATGAATGGGTAGGGGCACCCATGAGCTGGGGATACGAAGTGCTCTTTGAGAGAGAGACGAGTTTGAGTGGGGCAGAAAGTTTCCTATGCTGAGGCAGTGAAGAGAGTAGAGGATATCCCAAGGACAGTAGCAACCCGTCATTCAGGGCAGGTGCTTTGAGCCCCCCATTTTTAGCAACAAAAAAAAATATATATATATATATACATATATAAACTCAGCAAATAAAGAAACGTCCCTTTTTCAGAACTCTGTCTTAAAAAGATCATTTGTAAAAATCCAAATAACTTCACAGATCTTCATTGTAAAGGGCGAAATTAAGAGGTGAAAATAGACCAAATTATTAGGATGAGGCACATTGAATGCCGTTTGGGTCTTTGCGTGTCAAAACCGATACACGTCATATAACACTATTTGGCGCGTTAAATAAGCTTTTCATTTGACACGTCAAATAACACAATTCTATTATAGAATGTTGTGTGTGCTGAATTTGCACGTGCAAGCAAAGCACACCACTCACTCAGAGCACTGTCAAAGCTGTACAAAACAAGCACACACACAGGGCACGAACGATGTGTGTACAATACAGCGTTGGTGAAAATAGACCAAATTATTAGGGTGAGGCACATGGGCTACTAACAGCTTACGACACAACATACACTTAGTATTAGTTTCTTAGCTACAATATACATATCTCCCTTGAATATTACATAATTTATGCAGCAGCATACAATACATTTTTGGACTCATCTTGTGAAGGTGGTACGGCAGGCCTTTGTGGCAAATGCTTCCAACTTGTTGTGTAATCTATATGTCCAATGGCCGATGAGCACCGATACGTTTTATCTATAATTTCTCTGCATTATTTCTCTTCATATGACAAGGATTAAGAAGGATTTGCAGGTAGATTATCGACTTGATTCATGATGATGACTGCTAGCTAAGATTTTGAAAGTAAGATGTTGACATGATCAGTTCAATCAAAGCTACTGTACATATAACATGATTTGACATAATTTTATCTGTGGCCAATGACCTGAGCCTTCTTGGAAGCGCACTGGCAATATAACTCTATGGCAGAGGGCTGAAATTTAGGATGTCTACCCTTACTAAGGACTTAAATTGTCGATGAAATACTGTCCCCATGAGTGACAGAACGCTGAGCCAATCACGGAGCAATGCCCTATTTTATTTATATATAAAAAAAAAAATATATATATATATATATATATATAAACTCAGCAAAAAAAGAAATGTCCTCACTGTCAACTGCATTATTTTCAGCAAACTTAACATGTGTAAATATTTGTATGAACATAAGATTCAACAACTTAAACTGAACAAGTTCCACAGACATGTGACTAACAGAAATGGAATAATGTGTCCCTGAACAAAGGGGGTCAAAATCAAATGTAACAGTCAGTATCTGGTGTGGCCACCAGCTGCATTAAGTACTGCAGTGCATCTCCTCCTCATGGACTGCAGCAGATTTGCCAGTTATTGCTGTGAGATGTTACCCCACCTTCTCCACCAAGGCACCTGCAAGTTCCCAGACATTTCTGTGGGCAATGGCCTAGCCCTCACCCTCCGATCCAGCAGGTCCCAGACGTGGTCAATGGGATTGAGATCCGGGCTCTTCGCTGGCCATGGCAGAACACTGACATTCCTGTCTTGCAGGAAATCCACGCACAGAACAAACAGTATGGCTGGTGGCATTGTCATGCTGGAGGGTCATGTCAGGATGAGCCTGCAGGAAGGGTACCACATGAGGGAGGAGGATGTCTCCCTGTAACGCGCAGTGTTGAGATTGCCTGCAATGACAACAAGCTCAGTCCGATGCTCTGTGACACACCACCCCAGACCATGACGGACCCTCCACCTCCAAATCGATCCCGCTCCAGAGTACAGGCCTCGGTGTAACTCTCATTCATTTGAAGATAAACGCGAATCCGACCATCACCCCTGGTGAGACAAAACCGCGACTCGTCAGTGAAGAGCACTTTTTGCAGGCCTGTCTGGTATTGCGACATTGGGTTTGTGCCCATAGGCGACGTTGTTGCTGGTGAGTGTCTGGTGAGGACCCTGCCTTACAATAGGCCTACAAGCCCTCAGTCCAGCCTCTCTCAGCCTATTTGCGAACCGTCTGAGCACTGATGGAGGGATTGTGCGTTACTGGTGTAACGTGGGCAGTTGTTGTTGCCTCCTGTACCTGTCCCGCAGGTGTGATGTACTGATCCTGTGCAGGTGTTGTTACACGTGGTCTGCCACTGCGAGGATGAACAGCTGTCTGTCCTGTCTCCCTGTAGCACTGTCTTAGGCATCTCACAGTACAGACATTGCAATTTATTGCCCTGGCCACATCTGCAGTCCTCAAGCCTCCATGCAGAATGCCTAAAGGCACGTTCACGCAGATGAAGCAGGGACCCTGGGCATCTTTCTTTTGGTGTTTTTCAGAGTCAGTAGAAAGGCCTCTTTAGTGTCCTAAGTTTTCATAACTGTGACCTTAATTGCCTACTGTCTGTAAGCTGTTAGTGTCTTAACGCCTTTCCACAAGTGCATGTTCGTTAATTGTTCATGGTTCATTGAACAAGCATGGAAACAGTGTTTAAAACC
>NC_036853.1:48527058-48566626 GCF_002910315.2 Salvelinus sp. IW2-2015
AAAAAAACAAAAAATATATTATAATATATTATTATATATAACTCAGCAAAAAAAGAAATGTCCTCACTGTCAACTGCATTATTTGTCAGCAAACTTAACATTGTGTTAAATATTGTTATGGAACATAAGATTCAAACAATTAAACTGAACAAGTTCCAAGACATGTGTGACTAACAGAATGGAATAATGTGTCCCTGAACCAAAGGGGGTCAAAATTCAAATGTAACGAGTCAGTATCTGGTTGGCCACCAGCTGCATTAAGTACTGCAGATGCAATCTCCTCCTTCATGGACTGCAGCAGATTTGCCAGTTATTTGCTGTGAGATGTTACCCCACTCTTTCCACCAAGTGCAACCTGCAAGTCCCAGACATTTTCTGGGCCCAATGGCCCGAGCCCTCACCCTCCGATCCAGCAGGTCCCAGACGTGGTTCAATGGGATTTGAGATCCCGGGCTCTTCGCTGGCCATGGCAGAACCACTGAATTCCTGTCTTGCAGGGAAATCACGCACGGAACAAACAGTATGCTGGTGGCGGTCATGCTGGAGGGTCATGTCAGGTATGAGCCTGCAGGAAGGGTACCACATGAGGAGGAGGATGTCTTTCCCTGTAACGCGCAGTGTGGAGATGCCTGCCAATGACAACAGCTCAGTCCGATGACTCTGTGACACACCACCCCAGACCCATTGACGGACCCTCCACCTCCAAAATCGATCCCGCTCCGAGTTACAGGCCTCGGTCTTCTGTATAACTTCTCATTCATTTTGAATAACGCGATAACACACATCACCCCTGTAGACAAAACCGCGAACTCGTCAGTGAAGAAGCACTTTTTGCCAAGGCCTTGTCTGGTATTGCGACATGGGGTTTGTGCCCATAGGGCGACGTTTGCTTGGTGATGTCTGCGTCGAGGACCTGCCTTACAATTAGGCCTACAAAGCCCTCAGTCCATGCCTCTCTCAGCCTATTTGCGAAACCGTCTGAGCACTGATGAGGGATTGTCTGCGTTACTGGGTGTAACGTGGGCAGTTGTTGTTCCTTCCTGGACCTGTTCCCGCAGGTGTGATTGTACTGATCCTGTGCAGGTGTGTTACACTGGTCTGCCACTGCAAGTGGATCGCAATAGTCTGTTTCCTGTTCTCCCGTTTGTGTGTAGCAACGCTATGAGATCTGAGGCAATACTTCACAGTTACAGAGCAGTCCTGTGCAAAATATTCATTGCTCCATCGAGCCATTCTCACAAAGTGCTCAGAAGCGTCTCCATGTCTGAATGGCCTACCAAGCGTACGTGTCAGCGCACTGAGAAATAGAGCAGGCCAACTCTGCGGCATCTTTCTTTTTCGGTAGTTTTTATCTCCAGAGGTGTCCGTAACGAAAAGGCGCCTTGCTCCTCCCTTAAGTTTCTATACAACTCTGCTTTGACACCATAAGCTGTCCCTACTTGTCTGTTTTAAAGGTGGGTATAGTGTCTTAACGACCTTTCCACAAGGTTGCGATGTCTTCGACTTAATTGTTTTTCGAGTGGTCCCTGACTTTATGGACAAGCATCCCGTGAGAAACAGATGACATGTGAATGTGAAACCCTTCGAATGAAGATCTGTTGAAGTTATTGGATGTTTATAAACAATTGTTATGGCTGTTTTAAACAGAGTTTGAAAAAGGACGTTTCTTTATTTGCTGAGTTTATATATTGTTAGGCTCATATATTGTACCTTTTTTTGCGCTCAAACAGTTATTGGTGGGCGTCAACAGTCACCCTGGTGCTTTTAGATGGAGCGTGGTGTACTGTCTCTAGTGGCATCCTCTAAGCTCTGCCTCTCACTGCCTCAGCATAGGAACAAGCGCTATCTGCCCCAACTCAAAACATACAGTGTTCTCCTCTCTCAAAGCAGCACTTCGTAGTGTCCCCACTGTCCCGATGGAGTTGGTCCGCAACCCTCCGCATTTCATAGACTACATATAACTACCTTTATCGCCTATTGATGTAACATATCCGAAGCCAATTTGTGCTCTATCTAATGTTGGGAACACGAGGCGCTTGACTCCCAGTGGCATAACTGGTTTTAGGAATTTAACATTGTAACAGGTACAAGTGTTCCACTTATAGCGAACCCCCATAAACACACCCCAACAAATAAAGTCATTTAATTCGTTCTACTCTTGATAGGGCTATTTAGGCCTTCTTGTGTTCCCTCATGTCCATCCCTTATCTTCCTGTTCGTATCAGGTTGTAAGACATGTAGTCAGAGAGTGACGCGCATATGAGACACGCGCGTCTAATACTTAGAGCAAATGAAATCATACAAGAATGCCTAAAACCCACACCGAAACTTTTGAGAACCCCAATTTCTACGGTGTATAATGGATTATTAGCAGAGGATTGTAACGGGGTTTACACACGCGTTACAAAGGTCCCACAAGCGATCATGACAACGATGTGACTATGTAACTGTAAGAATTTAATTATTCTTACTGGTGCAGTTCTGAATATAGACCAACATGATCAAAGTGTAATTATTTACCAACAATTTGCCTTATACAGATAAACAGATGGTTATATTTTTGTCCATTTGTGAAATATAGTTATTGATGATGTAAGATTATATGACATGCTTACTACAGTGCTTTTGTTTCTCCGTACCCTCCTCCGCCATCGCCAACTTGAGTAATTGCGTATTTGTAGACTTGTGTGAAGAGATGATTTTACTTCATATAGACACGTTAACTATCTTGGTTGCTAGGGCTGCTCTCCCAAGTTGAACATCAGTGCTTTCTACAGTCCATACTAAGCTCAACTAAATTTCAGTAGACAACGGAGCCACTCACAATTATTCACCCTTATCTCACTGAATAATGCATACTCTCACCCGAATATTTAATTTAAACTTAACAATTTATGATTTTAAAGACTACGCTTAGGGCCGGTTGGTCCATCAGGATAGGAGGTAATTATCCGTATAACCTACAACTTCCACAATCGTGGCTGTGTCTGATGTGTGTTGGAAATCAATAAAGTTTTGCAGGTCCTATTGTTACAATATGGATACACTAACACACGCGAACGGCAGGCAAACGTAACAGAAGTCTTGCAGGTGTATTTACATGTATTTGTTATCAAATTGGTCATAAAAAATGGTCTATCTTCTGTTACTGGTTCTCTTAACATGTCAGTGTTTTCAAATCAATGACTGTTTTGTGGTATTACTTTTTTATTCCTTTTATCATGACCAAAATATGGAGAATTAGCAGAGTAAGTTCATTAAAGGGATATTTTACTATCATTAAATTCCTTGTCTCTTCGTAGAGGACCATTTTTCCCTAGAAATCCAACACTGTCAACTGTTCCAGATAGGATTGAACTATTTTTATTATTCTCAATGTCATGGAGCGCGCAGACATGCTAACCCCAGGGATCGAGGTAACCCCAACGCAATGGTTTACACTCTCTCTGACAATAGTGCCCTCCTGCCACAGGGTCATTGGGATATCCTCCTTTTGTTTGTACCCACACTGCTGACAACAAAGATGCCGCTGAATCTCTTGTTGTATCATAAAGCACCGTAAGCTTTACAGTTGCTCTCGAACATAAGGGCCCCTCACAAAAATAACAAATATGACCTGTTAAACCTCCAGGTAATCAACTGTCTCCTGAAGAAGTCAACAAAGATAGACAGTATGTTCTTCAAGTCATTTGCCTACATTTGCCTACCAATCTCGACGGGCCTCTACATTGTGAACTCACCTAAATTCTTGGTGCAGTGGGCGCACAAACACTGCAGACCGATATATATTTGTCTCATTTATGCAATCTCAACTTTTATCACTCGAATCGCGGTGTGTGAGATTCACTCCTTTTGAGCAGCCGCCCTACCCAGACGAAGAGCAAAGCGATCATAGACAAGGCAGCAGATCGATCCTCGAGCGCCGGCATGGAACGTTCTGGACGCAATCCGTGTCCTTGGCGTGTTGACAGGTATGTCACCCCTAAATAAGAAATAATATTCCACCTTCTTGAAACTTTGGAACAGGAGTGGTGAGAAACAAGTTCTTGTTAGATCATTTATGCTCAGGCGTTCGACAACCCTCAACTTATCGCGCTCAGACAAAAAGCAAGGATCCACTTTTACCAAATCTAACTCCTATACGCGGTCCAAAAAGTCACTCTCCCATTTTGGTGGATAGAGGGATTCATACAGGGGAAACGTTGGACTTGGAGTCTCTACCAACCTGTCACCGCTGTACTTCAAATTAAGAAGAAGAAGCCCAGTTGGAGATGAGGAAGCGGTGTGGTTCCAGGAACATTATAGTTAGGACTGGTACTTAGTGCTGACAATGCAATATAAAATGAATTAACAGCAAGCATGTGTGCCATGGTAACTTGTAAGTTCCAATTTAGGTTTCAGCTAAATCCAGTGGCAATGTTTGCTACAGCCATGGCGGAGGAGTTTGTAACTGATACACATAATCAAATAACTGTTAAGGACAACATTCCTACCAGTATCTACCCAGTTAAAAAAATATATATATTTCACCTTATTTAAACCAGGTAGACCAGTTGAGAACAAGTCTCATTTCAACTGCGGACCTTGGCCAGATAAGCAAAGCAGATGCGACAAATAAACTCAACGAGCACAAATATACTCCCCACAAAATCATTAGAACAGTTTTTACCCCCCAACCAAATTGGGGGTGGGTAAGCTCAAAACAAAACCCGTTACAGTCTACACAGGTATCACATACAATATGAATAATTTCGAATGCTACAGTGTGTGAGCCAATAATGATCTGTAAAGAGAGTATAGGCTGGTCCAAGCGTAAAAGCTAGTAAAATAGACCATCAACTGCAATATTACATATACAATTTGCACTTTAACACTGGAGGTAGTGTTATACAGTATGATGCAAGATACAGACATAACGTGGGGTGGCAAAAAAAGAGCAAAGAAGAAGAATAAAGATACAAGATTGGGGAATGAGGTAGTTGGGTGTGCCTATTACAGATTGGCTGTGTACAGGTACCAGCTCCGAATCCTCATGTAAGAGTTGCTCTGACAACGCCTTGAATGACTTTTAAAGTTATACGAGGTGGAGTTTCCATAAGATTCAATCCAGCTTCTCCAGAGCATTTTTGCAAAATGGCGTTCCACAACAGTCAAATTGGCAGCCAGAAGAACTGGAAGGAAGGTAGGCCCAAAGGAAGTGTTGCTCTTGGGAGATGACCAGTAAAATATACGCATTGCTGGAAGCGAACTCGTGCGTAAGGGTGCGCCCTAAGGCGGGTCTTATAACCTAGACAATAGCCAGTGCTGTGTTTGCATATTACCTGTGCATTGGCAAATCACCGTCGCATATATGTAGCGAGAGCCAGCCAACGAGAGCTTAGTCGCAGGAACAGGTGGTGGTGTAGGTATTATGGGGCTTTTGTGGTGGAGCTCTAAAAGACGGTGGCAATATAGCTCGTGATAGACGGTACATCCGAGTGTGTTCTTGTAAAATCTTAGTAGACGGTTCATCTGACGCCAAAAGTTAGCTAGGAACGGTGGATAGGTCGTTTTACCGAATGTATTGTTTTAGCATATGCTATGAGATGAAGGAGCGCTTTGTTGCAAAATGGAAGCCGATTCGTAGATGGGAACTTTTGGATTGCTGATGCTTAATGTGAGTGGAAGGAGAGTTTACAGGGTCTAACCAGACAGCCGTTAGTGGTATTTGTAGTTGTCCGACAATATTCTAAGTCAGTAACACTCAGAAGTTATGTGATGCTAGTCGGACAGGCGGGGTTTACTAGCATGTAAAAGTAGTGGAGGCCATGGAATTAGTAGTGTATGGCATTAAAGCTCTGGATTTTGGAGAGTTCGATGTTAAATATATAAATAAAATAGGAGCATTGCTCCGTGATTGGCTCAGCGTTCTGTCACTCATGGGGACAGTATTTCATCGACAAGTTTAAGTCCTTAGTAAGGGTAGACATCCTAAATTTCAGCCCTCTGCCATAGAGTTATATTGCCAGTGCGCTTCCAAGAAGGCTCAYGGTCATTGGCCACAGATAAAATTATGTCAAATCATGTTATATGTACAGTAGCTTTGATTGAACTGATCATGTCAACATCTTACTTTCAAAATCTTAGCTAGCAGTCATCATCATGAATCAAGTCGATAATCTACCTGCAAATCCTTCTTAATCCTTGTCATATGAAGAGAAATAATGCAGAGAAATTATAGATAAAACGTATCGGTGCTCATCGGCCATTGGACATATAGATTACACAACAAGTTGGAAGCATTTGCCCACAAAGGCCTGCCGTACCACCTTCACAAGATGAGTCCAAAAATGTATTGTATGCTGCTGCATAAATTATGTAATATTCAAGGGAGATATGTKTATTGTAGCTAAGAAACTAATACTAAGTGTATGTTGTGTKGTAAGCTGTTAGTAGCCCATGTGCCTCACCCTAATAATTTGGTCTATTTTCACCAACGCTGTATTGTACACACATCGTTCGTGSCCTGTGTGTGCTTGTTTTGTACAGCTTTGACAGTGCTACTGATAGTAGTGGTGYTGCTTAGCTTGCACGTGCAAATTCAGCACACACAACATTCTATAATAGAATTGTGTTATTTGACGTGTCAAATGAAAAGCTTATTTAACGCGCCAAATAGTGTTATATGACGTGTATCGTTTTTGACACGCAAAGACCCAAACGGCATTCAATGTGCCTCATCCTAATAATTTGGTCTATTTTCACCTCTTAATTTCGCCTACTGCTCTAACTTGGTGGTGCACATGTAGCCTATAACCTGTTTTAGAGAAATGTAATCATTGACTATTGTAAGAGCTTTCATTGTCTGTTTATATGCCCCCTTTATTTATCCTACAGTTCTGACTTGTTGTACAGGGAATACARTGTAAGAACGGCCCATGTTCTGAATTCTGTCGCTGTACATTTCAAATGTGCTGAACAAATTGTTATATTGACTACATCTGTCGTCGCTCGCTCATTGTCTTAATCGAAATTACGGATTGCCTCTTACCCGCTTGTCATCCCCTTATTCCATAGTTTGTACATTTCAATTGTCAGTAGAAACCACATTTGTTTAAGCAAGTCAGCTATGTTTCTTTAAAAGGCAGTAAATGAGGCTGAATGAACTGTTTCGCTGCCAGACAAGGCTCAGCTGAAAGCCAGGTGTAGCAATGGTAAGGTGTTGGGACTGCTGTTGAGACAGCTTTATGTAGTCCCTAACAATTTGTGGGCACCGTTTGTCACCGTTATAGTGCAATTAATGTATTGTTTAGTGTTGTGTAGTAGCTTTGCTGGCATGCATCCCACATTTTTGTTTTATTTTGTTTGCRCCACKAAGATTTACATGCTGAAATAGCCACTTCCCAAGGGTGAGTGATTTCACTGTTAGCCCCCSAGTGAGCAGGTCTGAAGAGAAAGATCCAGAGAGGGTGAATTTTAGTAAGGTAGGATTTCCTGCTTTTATTGCTATGGTTATTAATTATCTGCACTGATGGAGCATAAATCCCAGAAAATAGATGTGGTAGTGGCATCAGCTGTTGGCCTGCAGTAGGATCTGGTAGGGCTAAAGTATTGGTATATTGTTGCATATGTGTAGAGTTAGATAGTGGTGAGATGTATTTTTCCCCTTTCTTTTCTGTGACATATTGTGCAATTCGCACTCCGACCTGTAAAGGCCAGCAACACTGCGTCAAGTCTGCAGGAAACTCACAYGAAAATGAAGTAAATGGAAACAGAGAGGAAYAGGCGAAGCGAGAGGATTTACGCCGCCCAAAATCGGTCCTCGTGAGATAAGGTTTAGAAGTGTCGAATTACGTGAGGCTTATTCAATCGAATATAAGTTTCGTAATATTTAGGCTGTTCTAAATGTACTGATATAAGTGGACGCGCGTGGAATTCAGGCAACTGAGAAAAACGACTTAGTTGTAAATAATCTTTACGGAAATGAAGTGTCCAATAACAATTTCCACGTTAGCGTTTCTATTGTTATTTAGGCGTGTATTAACACCCAACTAAAAATATTACTKATTTAACTGCATAGCATCACATACTTAATTCGCATTGGAGACAGGACTTGGTTGATAGATGTTATCTAGGTAACGCTAGCTAGCTGCTAACAATGGCTAACTGTATGGTTTTTCACACTCAAATAGCCTCCATCATGGAAGTGTTAGCGAATGCAGCCGTGGCAGAGATCTGTAAACTCGTAGACGACGACTATGCAGTGTTTCGTTTGGAAATAACTCAAAGCCAGAAAGAAAACAGGGCATTGCGGAGGAAACTACTGGAACTGAAGGTGGCACGGGAGCGCGCAGAAAGGACAATGCGAGAGCGCGTCCTCGCCAGTCGCCCAAGTATCAAGATCATCGACCGATACAGAGGAATAGCAAGAGGTAGGTCAATTTTTGGATAGTATGCAATAATTGCCCTGATTACTTAGCTATCTTGCGCAAAGACAAAATATAATGTTCTTGATTTACTGCATTTCCTATTACTAATTAATTAAAACAATGTGATGCATCAAACATAACACATCAATCAATAAATAGTATATGAAGAAGTTATGCAAAGTGTTAGCTTGCATCCTTGCCAATTATAGACAGTGTCAATAGTGTACAACATACCAAAAACTGTCWATAGTGTACAATACAGTGTTGGCAGTAGCTAAACTAATTGCCTCTTTTCCTCCAATCACTCTCTCAGGTGAAGGACATCTCACTGGAGGCCACAYGAGCTTTGTGAAGACAGCAGGACACAATACATTGAGAGATGACCAACCAATCACTGTTGATGAGGGGAGTGGAACCTCAACCCAGCACATTATTGTGATAGAGGTTAGTGTAATAGTGTTGCATAAAGCATTAGTTACTTTGTGGCKCCTTTATTTCAGAAAGGCTCCCCTCAGCTATTCACTTGCTTACATGTACATTCTCATCATAGGGGGACTTGTGAGACATTGTTATACAATTCAACTCATGCAATAACCATCTCTCTTCTTATGTCAGTCTGCAGATGCAGAGGCTGCAGGTCCTGGGGTCAAGCAGGAGACATCTGAAGGAGAGGAGAACCCACTGTACAGCAGAGACCTCCAAACTGGAGCAGTTGGAGCGCCTCCTGTAGCCACGGACAAACCCACCACCGCCCCAGTGCAGCCCAAGACCCGACGCAGCATCWCGGAGGTCAGTGGAACGCTGAACACCGTCCTCAAGTCAGAGACAGACACAGAGACTTTAACTGTAACACAAAGGCTTTTACACACAGGATCTGACCAAATGTCAGACCCAGAGAGAATGGGGCTGGGGAGACTGGGCTGTCCTCCTGCTCCCYCCTCAGAGTACATACTTTATGGAAGCCCGAGGACGGTTCATTCCCATCCGGACTCAGGTGACGCGTCAGAGACTGGTAATGATCCTTCTTGTTCTTATATTTCAGAGATGGACCCTAGCAACATGCCCTTMGGTTTAGAGGCACAGACTGATCTGRCTAGACGGGACTGGAACCGGTGCAGTAGAAGTGTATACTCTGAAGGGTGCCTATATGAGACAGGGGAGGGTATGGCTGTAGATGACGTGACTGTGAAAGTGGAGGGCGACATTCCTCCCACATGGAATGCAGATAGTCACCTAGGAGATGGACACTCACAGGGCAGAGATTTCTTAGATTACAGGGAAAGCTTGGAGACCAATCCAAATGTCGCTGCCCACTACCCTTTACACARGCTCAGGGATCGTGACCCATTGTCCACGTCGATGGGGCCTTCTGATTCACATGGCAGCGTCCTTTTCGATCAGGTATTGAACTCAAACGACAGYACTAGAGCCCAGGCTCAGAGAGGGGAAGCTACATCAGGCAATAGTAAAGATAAACGGTTCCCCTGCATGTTCTGTAACAAAGGCTTCAGCTGCCCCCAGAAGGTGGAGATCCACCAGAGGGTCCACACAGGGGAGAAACCCTACAGCTGTGCCCAGTGTCARATGCGCTTRACCCAGGCTGGCAACCTGAAGAGGCACCAGAGGGTGCACACTGGGGAGAAACCCTACAGCTGTACCCAGTGCCACATGTGCTTTGCCCAGACTGGTCACCTGAAGATGCACCTGAAGGTCCACACGGGAGAGYGGCCGTTCACTTGTACGCACTGTGGGAAGAGGTTCTCAGAGAGAAGCTACCTCAGGATACACCAGCAGAAAAAACACTCCACTTTGATAGCTTCTGACGTTTAGATCAAACCCTGGATTTTCAGCAGAAAAGCTCCACTTGGAATGACAAGATTAACAGATTTCGGTGTTGAATATTCCTGGGTAGAGTGTTGCATCCAGACATTGGCATATTTAAGCCTACAAATCTGTTACATATTGTGTTTGTACTGTGTTGGCTATATGATGTTCACAAATGCCTATTTCATTACTTCCATTCAACTACTTACTTTTTTCCCCAAGASACTTTTAATGAGAAAATGAATGCAGTTTATCAAGTTCATGCCTAKGTTTTGTATATGTGTGGTTTTCATATGGTYTATTTAACAGTTTTGTTTAATAAACACAAAATGGGACTTTTCATTCTAAGACTTTCATTGAGACTCTTTAGTATACGTCACATCTTATCTGTATACACCTGACAGCGCTTTATAACCATATACTTACTAAATATACCCACACCCTTACGAACAGCTACTGTAGACTTCTACATAGTTTAGTCAGGTTTCTCTAATGATGACTTTTGACTTATCATAGCTAACTTGTATTTTCCCACATCTTATTTATGTCCACCATGATGGGTTTAACAACAATGAAGTCATTCTATAACTACAGTATAGGACTCAAATGTAGTTGCGATTGGTAAACACTCCATGTTGAAAGTGTGTTTATTATTTCTGTGTGTGTGTATGTACATACGTACTGGAGGGAGTGTAGGTCTGTGTTATCTGTATCACCTCTCTCTTCCAGGAGGAGGAGAGTCCAGAGGTGCTGCTGGTGAAGGAGGAGGGCTGTGAGGAGGGTCTGGGGAACCCTGAGGGGACCATGGTCATGGAGGACATCCAGACTACACCTCCTCCTGAACCCACAGAGGAACCAGCTGAGCAGCACAGGACCACACAGAGTCTCACTGAGGTAAGCCCACTGTGAACTACTGTCTGAATGGTATTAGGTCAGGTCCCGTATCCACAAAGCCTCTTTGAGTAGGAATGCTGATCTGGGATCAGTTTTGTCTTTTAGATCATAATGAATAAGACCTGATCCTCAATTAGCACTTTTACTCAGACTCTTTGTGCTGGGCCCATATCCACAAAGCATCTCAGAAAAGGTCCTAAGAATCCTATAAAAACCTGTTTTTAAGTCTAAAAAATCTCCCTGCTCAGAGTASGTTTTAAGATGATGTTAAGACACTGCCCATACATACTCTTGTGCCAGGAGTAAAATCGACTCAAAAAATATTTGAGTTACCGCAAAGGAAAGATAGTGATGATGCTCATTGACATTGTTGCAAATTATGGGGAATAACCAATCACAATGAGGCATCGCCAACTGTGAACTCTATAGCACGCTTCAGACAACCACGGTGAATGTGACTGTACATCAAATGTTGCCATGGTAAACGTTTGATATCATTTTCACCTGACAAGATCACTTTGCCTTCTCTTAATTATTGCCTAATATGTTGGCATGCATAGCCTTTTATTTTTATTTTTTATAATTACCATTATCAACACATCGTGACTCCTGTTTAACAATTTTAAATTGCTTTGTCACAGTAGGAATCAAGTCACTTGCCGATAATGTTGTATACAATGTTGCCTACAACATTTTAAAGGTCTATTATTTTAATTAAACACAACCAAAGTTAACATATGCCTTCAATTGCCCAATTTAAGTATATTTTTTTAACAACGTGATATTGCGCTCCAAAATMATGACTTGAAATAACATAATGTAGGCAATAAAATAATAACACTGCTACATTAATGTGGATGCTASCATGATGAGTGAGAAAGTTTGAGGCATAAATATCACCCCCCTTTCCCCAATAAAATAAATAACTGCTAACCTCCCCTGTTATTGGTAATGCTAAGAGGTTGCATGTCTTGGGGGTATGATCTTTGTGACTTTGTACATTTCTGACTCATCATCATTTCATTCAGGACTATCTGTAATCATGGTAGCATCCACATTAATGTAGCAGTGTTCATAAACTATTCTTACTTAAAATAAAAGTGACTCCAAAATGACACAATACATGATTTACCATTCATTTCTATTGGGCACAACTTAATCTGTCTGTTGCCTCGTATGAAACATTTGATCTCAAATCCAAAATGCTGGAGTAGGCTATAGAGACAAATTAAGTTTTAGCTTCACTGTCCAAATAAATACATAGGGGAGTGTGCGTCACATTGTCACTGTGATAAGAGCCAATTTATGCTTGATCTGAAAATGTGGTCGGAGGTGACGTATGGATGGTGTGACGCATTTGCGGAGCCTCCAGAGGCATGCAGAAGCCAAATTGAGCTCCGTACCACATCAACGTGCGKCTCTCAAATTGTGTAACAATGTGGAGGGCTCCGTATAGCTCCGCATTGACATGATTAGTTGACGGTAGGTGAGGGCGGGAGGTCTAGTATAAACACACACTCACTTCCTTGACAACAGCTCTGTGCTGCTTGGTGAAGTGCAAGAAATATGAATGCCCTGATTTCTGCAGAGGCCATATCACTGTAAATGCTGTGCGGTCAATGCAGATGTCGGTTAGACCATACAGCACCTTTTAGTCTACAGTCCATGACCTCAAGCTGTTTGCAGTAAATGGCCTATAAGCCATGTGATGACTGAGGTGAAATATTATGAACTGAAGTGCACATGTACTTGTTGTTCCAGACTTACTTGTCTATACAAACTGAGTCAGAGTATACTTCTGTTTAGGAGTGTAATATTATGAACTAAAGTGCACATGTACTTGTTGTTCCAGACTGACTTGTCTATACAAACTGGGTCAGAGTATACTTCTGTTTAGGAGTGTAATTAACCACATACCCCTCATTAACCCTTTGTTAACTTGTCATTTGAAACAGGCTTGAGTAAATACCTGTTTTTAGAGAGACAGTAAACCTAGGCTAGAACAAGGACAGTTTAATATTTACCTTACTGAGGTGATGTAGATGGAATAAAGACATATTACTTTCTACTCTATTCTTGTTAACACACTTCTTTCTAAACCAGTCTGCTCTGCGCTTGAAAAATATTSATCACGAATAGGAGATTTGATGTCTAATGTAATAATCAGTACCGTATTTAAAAGACATGTTATAACATTTTCATTTAGCGACACCGTTTGAGCAATGATGCCAATCAATAACATTGTATAGAGATCCCAATAAATTACTAGAGGGGCTTTGTCATCTACCCTAAAAGTTCTATAAAGGCGTGATAATGGCAGCCATGTTGGTCAGGGAGAAATCCAAACCAGTCTAATTGGAATGATTGGCAATAAGGGCATAATCCTGATTTGACTTATACAGGAAAATAAAAGTAAGYCATGTGATATCAAAAATTGTATAATAGAATTCTTGTCAACCTAAAATATTGTCATGATTATAAGTACAGTTTATATGAGTTTTATACAAAMTTTCTGTATAAATAGCCTCTAAAATATATGTAAACTGACCATAAATGTCTCAAGTTGGCTTTTCCACTTGGAAAGTGGTGAGTGCTATTATACGATAGTATATCAGTACTTGTTGCATTTACAACTTGTCTAAGTTCTGTCATCAACTGATTTCAGCCAGWGTATGGTATGTTGGCAGTTAAWTTGAAAAATTCATAAAATTATTCCTCTAAAACAGACTGGCTAGTTAGCTAACAAACATACAGTGCAGATACATTCTTAAAATGTATTATTTGAACCAATATTTTATCACAGCACTGGCAAAGCATGGTTGACCAACTCCCTGACAGAAATGGCTGACCTTTAACCCATCGCAGGCAAAGTCAAAATTGGCTATATCGTAAAAATGAATGAAAACAAAAATTGGGTTTTAATTAAAGGTTAGACGTACGGTTAGCAGTGTGGTTAAGTTTAAAATCCCATTTTAATAAAAAACATTGTAGAAATGGGCGGGGCTTATGACTTTGTGGCTGTGGTAACGACCCCATAAGAAGGTTTATGTCCTTTCTAGTACCAGTATTCTAATTCTATGTAACATCCTTTCTCGCCAGTGTAAACGGAAGTGAAGTGAACAGTGCCGAAGAACATTTTCCACGTTAGCGTTTTTATTGTTGTTATTTAGACGCGTATTTACCGGCACAGCATCACATACGTACCCCCATGCAGTCTTTAATTCGTGTTGGAGACAGGACTTGGTTCATAGATGTTAACTAGGTAACACGACCGAGCTGCTAACAATGGCTAACTGTATGGTTTTTCACACTCAAATAGCCTCCATRATGGAGGTGCTAGCGAATGCAGCTGTGGCAGATATCTGTAAACTCGTAGACGACGACTATGCAGTGTTTCGTTTGGAAATAACTCAAAGKCAGAAAGAAAACKGGACATTGCGGAGAAAACTACTGGAACTGAAGGTGTCACGGGAGCGCGCAGAGAGGACAATGCGAGAGCGAGTCCTCGCCAGTCCCAGTAGTGTCAAGATCCTCGACCGATACAGAGGAATGGCAAGAGGTACGTTTCGCAGAAMGCGGATGCTGCGCGGCCTTAGGCGTTCATATGTACAGTAGTTCCACTGGTGGAAAAAGGACCCAGTTGTCATACTTGAGCAAAAGCAAAGATACCTTACTAGAAAATGACTCAAGTAAAAGTCACCCAGTAAAATACTACTTGAGTAAAAGTCTTAAAGTATTTGGTTTTAAATATACTTAAGTATCAAAAGTAAATCTAATTGCCAAAATATACGAAKGTATGAAAAGTAGAAGTATAAATCATTTCAAATTCCTTATATTAAGCAAACCAGACTGTACGTTTTCTTGTTATTTTAATGTAGGGATAGCCCTGTGGCACACTCCAACATAATTTACAAACGAAGCCTGTGTGTTTACTGAGTCCACCAGATCAGAGGCAGTAAGATGACCAGAGACGTTCTCTTGATAAGTGCTTGAATTGGACCATTTTCCTGCCCTGCTAAGCATTGAAAATGTAACGAGTACTTTTGGGTATAAGCATAGCCAGAGATTTTCCAGCTTACCTGGTATTGGCAATACTATCTTCATTGTCAACTGGTGGAAACAGGAGTCTCCTAAAATGTTTGTGTCCAGTGGCAGAGGCTCCGCTTGAATGTAGAAAAGTCTCCATAATGTTTTGCTCCATTTTGTAATCCAACAATGTGTGCGCCGCCATCTTGTCTATTTCAATTCTTCTCTCATTGATGAGACGGGTGTCTGTCATCATGACATGCAGCACTTTGGGGTGGACCCCCACCTGTCTCGATCAAGGAGAGAAGATTTTAAATACACAAGTTGATGGAGTACACATTCTTGGATTAGTTCATGGAGTACTTCATGGAGTCTTTATTTGACACATTTTCTAAATTCAAACGGACCCCCTGCCACTGGACACTGACATTTTATGACACTATTTCCACAAATCGAGAACGAAGATAGTATTGCCAATATCAGCTTAGTTGAAACATCTCTGCAGACATTTTGTATAGCCAGACCTGTAACTCCCAGTACAATGGATACCAAAATGTTTGGGTTAAATCACATTATCTGGTGTTACAATCTGTAACTAATAATTCCCCTGATTACTTAGCCATCTTGGGCAAAGACACCATATTCTATCCAGATTCTTGATTTACTGCATTTCCTATTATATACTCAATTAAAACAATGTGATACATGGAACATAATCGGCATGGACGATTAATTAGGGCCGATTTCAAGTTTTCATAACAATCGGTAATCAGCCTTTTTGGATTCCGATTATGGCCGATTACATTGCAATCCACGAGGAAACTCTGTGGCAGGCTGACCACCTGTTACGCGAGTGCAGCGTCAAAAGGACCTTGTGGCTGAAAGMAGCCATGGTAAGTTGCTAGCTAGCATTAAATTGATCTTATAAAAAACAATCAATCTTCACATAATCACTAGTTAACTACACATGGTTGATGATATTACTAGTTTAACTAGCTTGTCCTGCGTTGCATATAATCAATGCGGTGCCTGTTAACTTCTTATGGGCATTGTCCCACCTGGCTAACATCCAGTGAAATTGCAGAGCGCAAATGTCAAATTACAGAAATATAAATATTTWACATTCATGAAAATTCAAGTATTATACATCAAAATAAAGCGTAATTTCTTGTTAATCCAGCCGCTGTGTCAGATTTCAAAAAGGCTTTACGGCGAAAGCACACKATGCGATTATCTGAGGACAGCGTCCCGCATACAAAAACATGAAGGAAAATAATTCAACCAGGCAGGTGCGACACGAAAGTCAGAAATAGCGATATAATAAATGCCTTACCTTTGAAGATCTTCTTCTGTTGGCACTCCAAAAGGTCCCAGTTACATCACAAATTGTCCTTTTGTTCGTTAAAGTCCTCAGTTTAGCTGGCGCGCTTCATTCAATAGTCCACCGGTTTCCCTCCTTCAAAATGCATACAAAATGAATCCCAAATGTTACCAATAAACTTATCCAAACAAGTCAAACAACGTTTATAATCAAACCTCAGGTACTCTAATACGTAAATAGACGGAGAATAGTATGTTCATTACCGGAGATAAATAACAAAGAACGCACTTTCACCCACGCGCATCGAAACACTACAGCCAAAATGGGAGCCACTTAGAAAAACCAGCCTGAAACTCTTTCTAAAGACTGTTGACATCTAGTGGAAGCCCTAGGAACTGCAATCTGGGAGGACTTCGCCTCATAATAAACATGAAAGCCATTGGAAACAGTGGTAGGCTGAAAATTATAATTTTTTAGATGGTTTGTCCTTGGGGTTTCGCCTGCKATATCAATTCTGTTATACTCACAGACATCATTTTAACAGTTTGAAACTTTAGAGTGTTTTCTATCCAAATCTACCAATTATATGCATATCCTAGCTTCTGGGCCTGAGTAACAGGTAGTTTACTTTGGGCATGTTTTTCATCCGGACGTGAAAATACTGCCCCCTACCCAAGAGAGGTTAACAGCTGATGATTTAACAAAAGCGCATTCGCGAAAAAAGCACAATCGTTGCATAAATGTACCTAACCATAAACATCAATGCCTTTCTTAAAATCAATACACAGAAGTATATWTTTTTAAACCTGCATGTTTAGTAAAAATAAATGRATGTTAGCAGGCAATATTAACTAGGGAAATTGTCACTTCTCTTGCATTCAGTGCAAGCAGAGTCAGGGTATATGCAACAGTTTGGGCCGCCTGGCTCGTTGCGTTTCTTCCTAACAAAGACCGTAATTAATTTGCCAGAATTTTACAGAATTATGACATAACATTGAAGGTTGTGCAATGTAACAGCAATATTTAGACTTAGGGTTGCCACCCGTTCGATAAAATACGGAACGGTTCCGTATTTCACTGAAAGAATAAACATTTTGTTTTCGAAATTATAGTTTCCGGATTTGARCATATTAATGACCAAAGGCTCGTATTTCTGTGTTTATTATATTATAATTAAGTCTATMATTTGATATTTAATAGAGCAGTCTGACTGAGCGGTGGTAGGCAGCAGCAGGCTCTTAAGCATTCATTCAAACACAACTTTACTGCGTTTGCCAGCAGCTCTTAGCATTGCTTGAAGTACAGCGCAGTTTATGACTTCAAGCCTATCAACTCCTTATCAACTCCTGAGATTAGGCTGGRAGTACTAAAGTGCCTATAAGAACATCCAATAGTCAAAGGTATATGAAATACAAATAGTATAGAGAGAAATAGTCGACGCGTCATAATTCCTATAATAACTACAACCTAAAACTTCTTAACTGGGAATATTGAACCATCAGCTTTCATATGTTCTCATGTTCTGAGCAAGGAGCTTAAACGTTAGCTTTTTTACATGGCACATATTGCACTTTTACTTCTCCAACACTGTGTTATTGCATTATTTAAACCAAATTGAACATGTTTCATTATTTATTTGAGACTAAATAGATTTTATTTATGTATTATATTAAGTTAAAATAAGTGTTCATTCAGTATTGTTGTAAATGTCATTATTACAAATATATATATATATAAAAATCAGCCGATTAATCTGTAATTGCTTTTTTGGTCCTCCAATAATCGGTATCGCCGTTGAAAAATCATAATCGGTTGACCTCTACAATCAATAAATAGTATATCAATAAGTTATGAGAAGTGTTACCTTACATCCTTGCCAATTCTAGACAGTGTCAAAACTGTCAATAGTGTACAATATAGTGTTGAGCATTGATGGTACCTAACCTAACCATCTCTTTTCCRCCAATCACTCTCTCAGGTGAAGGACATCTCACTGGAGGCCACAGGAGCTTTGTGAAGCCAGCGGGACACAATACATGGAGAGATGACCAACCAATCACTGTTGATGAGGGGAATGGAACCTCAACCCAGCACATTATTGTGATGGAGGTTAGTGTAATAGTGTTGCATAAAATATGAGTTACTTTGTAAATCAAATGTGGGCTGTTTATTTCAGAATGGCTCACCTCAGCTATTCACTTGCTAACATTTACATCCTAATGTATCTGCCATATGGCTTGTAAGACTTCCATATGATATTGTTATTAAATTCTAATCATGTACTGGTAATAACATCCTATCTTATTGTGTCAGTCTGCAGATACAGAGGCTGCAGGTCCTGGGGTGAAGCCTGAAGGAAAGGAGGACCTACAGCATAGCATAAACATCCAGACTGGAACGGCTGGAGCGCCCCCTATAGCAACGGAGGACTCCACCACCGCACCAGCGCAGCCCAGAGCCGGCTCAGAGTATTTACCGGTATTTCACCAGATCCAGAGGACGGTTCATTCCCGTGGAGATGGTGACGCACCAGTCACTGGCGTTGATGATCCATCATGTTCTTACAGTACAGAGATGGACCCTGGCAACATGCCCTTGGGTTTAGAGACACAGACTGATCTGTCTAAAGGGGAATGGAACCGGTACAGTAGTAGTATATACTCTGAAGGGTGCCTAGATAAGAAAGGGGAGTGTCTGGTTGTAGATGAGGTAATTGTGAAAGTGGAGGGCGACGCTTCTCCCACATGGAATCCAGATAGTCACCTAGGTGACGGACACTCACAGGGCAGAGATTTCTTAGATTACAGGGAAAGCTTAGAGACAAATCCAAATGTTTCGACCCACTCCCCTGTACACATTCTCAGGGATTGCGACCCAGTGTCCACGTCGATGGGGCCTTCTGATTCACACGCCCACGTCCTTTTCAATCAGGTATTGAACGCAAACGACATGGCTAGAGCCCAGGCTCAGGGAGGGGGAGCCACATCAGGCAATAGTAAAGAGAAACGGTTTCTCTGCATGTTCTGCAACAAAGGCTTCAGCTGCCCCCAGAAGGTGGAGATCCACCAGAGGGTCCACACAGGGGAGAAACCTTTCAGCTGTACCCAATGTCACATGCGCTTCGCTGAGGCTGGCAGCCTGAAGAGGCACCAGAGGGTGCACACAGGGGAGAAACCCTACAGCTGCCCCCAGTGTGAGAAGAGGTTCTCCCACCAGCACCATTTGAAGAGGCACTTGAAGGTCCACACGGAATAGAAGCCGTTCGCCTGTAAGCACTGTCGGAAGAGGTTCTCATAGAGGAGCTTCCTCAGGATTCCACTCTATAACATAGAAAGTTACCATTCCATTCAATGGCTTCTGATGTTTAGATCAAATCTTGCCCTAAAGATAGACTGAGCGAGATGACGTAGATCAATTTCCACAACATCAAAGAGCGTTGAAGGCCAAGACATTTTGGGATATATGCGCCTAAAAYGTCTTAACATAATTTAGCCCAGTACAGACACTATGTTCACAAATGCCTYTTTCATTACTTCCATTCAACTACTTTTTCTRCTTCAATAATCACTTTTATTATTTATTTTATTTATTTTTTACCACTTTTTCTCCCCAATTTCGTGGTATCCAATTACAGTCTTGTCCCTTTGTTGCAACTCCCATACGGACATGGGAGAGTCMAAGGTCGAAAGCCCAGCCGAGCRGCTTCTTGACACAATGCCGCTTAACCCGGAAGCCAGCCACACCAATGTGTCGGAGGAAACACTGTACACCTGGCAACCGTGTCAGCGTGCATTGCGCCCGGCCCGCCACAGGAGTCGTTAGAGCGCGATGGGACAAGAACATCCCTGCCGGCCAAACTCTCGCCTAACCCGGACGATGCTGAGCCAATTGTGTGCCGCCCCATGGATCTCCCGGTTGCGGCTGGCTGAGACAGAGCCTGGACTCGAACCAGGATCTCTTGTGGCACAACTAGCACTGTGATTCAGTGCCTTGGACCACTGCGCCACTTTACTAATAAACACTTTTAATGAGAACATTTATGCAGTTCATTAAGTTAATGCAGATTTGTAGTTGAGATGTGTATGTGTGGTTTTCATATGGTGTATTTAAAACGTGTTTGTTTAATAAACAGAAAATAGGACTTTCATTCTAAGACTTTCCCTGTTGGCCCATGTTGACTCCAATGCTTCCCACAGTTATGTCAAGTTGGCTGGATGGGGGACCATTTTTGATACACATGGGAAACTGTTAAAAGTGAAAAACCCAGTAGTGTTGCAGTTCTTGACACAAACCAGTGCGTCTGACACCTACTACCATACCCAGTTCAAAGGAACTAAAATATTTTGTCTTGCCCATTCATCCTCTAAATGGCACACATGCACAATCGATGTCTCAATTGTCTCAAGGCTTAAAAATCCTTCTTTAACCAGTCTCATCCCCTTTATCTACACTGATTGAAGTGGATTTAACAAGTGACATTAATAAGGGATCATATCTTTCACCTGGATTCACCTGGTCAGTCTGTCAATTAGTACTCTTAGT
This sequence comes from Salvelinus sp. IW2-2015, assembly GCF_002910315.2. NCBI lineage: Eukaryota > Metazoa > Chordata > Actinopteri > Salmoniformes > Salmonidae > Salvelinus > Salvelinus sp. IW2-2015. The sequence goes on from NC_036853.1 coordinate 48,548,074, forward strand.
GTATATGATCTTCTGTACAATTTGTGTTTACAGTCTGCAGGCCATGAGGACTTGCTGATATCCAGTCTTGTTGGCGGGAGAGAGTGGACCTCTGAGGTGGCTGGTCATAAGCCATGGCCCCGGATCAGAACCCTGGATCAGGAGTTGTCCTTCTTRCTTCCCGAGTCGGAACCAGGACCGAACCACAAGGGACAGAGACTCCACCACCACACAGCACATAATCCCACCAACACCCAAACAATGGCTAGAGGTCAAGGGGGTCAGACTAACCACCTGAGGGTGGTGGCTKRTGCTTCTACCTCTGGTGTCTTTGGGTCACAACGTGGGAGGCCAAAGCTGTACACTTGCTCCACGTGTGGTAAGCGCTTCGCTAAGGCAAAATATGTGAAGTAGCACCAGACCGTTCACACCAGGGACAGGCCCTGCAGACTGTTACAAAAGCTTCTCCTTCCTGAGTAGCTTTATAAAGACATCGAAATGTCCACAATGGGGAGACATCGTAGCAGTATAGTTATCATGTGAAGTGTCTTGAGGTAAGAGGCTAATCAACCACATTAACCCTTTGTTAAATTGTCATTTGAAACAGGCTTGTAAAATAACTACCTGTTTTTAGCGAGACAGTTAATCTAGGCTAGAACAAGGACTGTTGAATATTTACCTTACTGAGGTGATGGAATAGTCATTAATTCTATTATTTTCTACTCTATTCTTACTAACACTGTTCTTTCTAAACAAGTCTGCTCTCAGCTTGAAATATACTGATCATTGGAGATTTGATGTGTAATGTAATAAGCAGTACGGTATTTTAAAGAACCACACCCTTTGAGCTGACGCCAACCAATAAGATCCTTTCTCTTCTGTGTAAACGAAGTGGGCAAAATTATGCTTGGCAGGAGAGCCACCAGACAGCTGAGATGCAGGTAAGCACTGGACTTCAGCAAGGGTGAGAGTCATGACGCGGAAGAATGGCGCCAATCTCAAACCTACGTCTTCCGAATATAAATCTAGTGTTGATTTTTCGTATTAAACAACTACTGAGGCTGATTTCCTTACGTCTTAAGTTGAAGAGAGTGATGAGGAATCTGCAACCTGTCCACGATCAATTCTTTGTTGATTGGAGTACGATTCAAGGAAAAAGTCGACCATGGGGTTTTGTCTGACCCGTATGATGTCTCGGAGTGAGTGGAGAGTAAGCGAGGGAAAGTTCATTCAGTCAAGGTTMCGAGGAGTGGCTTCATTATCATAGGGTGTACCACCATTTGCCGGAGGAACTGAGTTTGCGCTTGGTTCGTCTGAGGTCACGAGAAGTAACGCGCTTTAGCCTATGGAATAGAGCTCCTCTCTAGGGAGTGTCTTTGGCTTTAAAGACAATTACAATTGTAGGCTATAACAAATTGCAGTAACAGAATGCTACAGTAATTGAGAATGCAAATCATTAATGATTACTTACACTGAACAAAATATAAATGCAACATGTAACAATTTCAAAGATTTTACAGTTCATATAAGGAAATCAGTCAATTGCAATAAATTAATTAGGCCCTGATCATTGCACATGACTTGGAATACAGACATGCATCTGTTGGTCACAGATACCTTTAAAAAATGGTAAGGCCTCCCGAGTGGCACAGCGGTTTAACAAGCTGTAGACCTTACTCAATCGTTGCACCCACACTGCTTCCGACCTCAACAAGCGTTTGCTTAGCCAGGCGCTAAAATTYAACTTGGTTCTATTTGTGACGCATAATGTGCTGCAAGTCCCGGGAGATGGGAGAGGCGGTCGTGGAAGTTTTCAGCATCGAGGAATTGTGTACAGATCCTTGCAACATGGGGCCGTGCATTATCATGCTGAAACATGAGGTGYTGGCGGCGGATGAATGGCACGACAATGGGCCTCAGGATCTCGTCACGGTATCTCTGTGCATTCAAATTGCCATCGATAAAAAGCAATTGTGTTCGTTGTCCGTAGTTTACGCCTGCCTATACCATAACCCCACCGCCACAATGGGTCACTTTGTTCACAACGTTGACATCAGCAAACCACTCGCCTACACGACGCCATACGTCTGCCATCTGCCCGGTAGAGTTAAAATTGGGATTCATCTGTGAAGAGCACACTTCTCCAGTGTGCCAGTGGCAATTGAAGGTGAGCATTTTCCCACTGAAAACTGCCGAACTGTACTCAGGTCAGAACGACGAGCTTCCCTGAGACGGTTTCTGACAGTTTGTGCAGAAATTATTCTGTTGTGCAAACCCACAGTTTCATCAGCTGTCCGGGTAGCTGGTCGACACCTTAACCATTACACCAAGAGGTTCTAAGTCTAGAGCAGAGCAGAACATGTTACATGTGAGTCTCAGCATTTAATCATTTTAAAGATATTTTTGTAAATAAAAGACCAGGCCCCTTCTGGATCCGCCCCTTCTCTCACAAACACCGCTCTAGCTCAGCCCTTGTTAATCACACAGACAAATGGTTGGTACCAYCAGATGCAAAATAGATATAATCCAATTGTAAAACCCAGAAGAATGTAGCTCAAACACAGTGGYCGTGTCCGAATACCCATACTTGCGTCCTAAATAGTAGACTGTTTGAATATGTGATAAAATAAAAAATTGTAATGTGACATTTCGAAAATTTACTGTACTTTTAATGTCATACTCATTTTGGCTTTGACAACAGCTAAAATCAGATATGGGGATGTGCTACCGAAGTTAACCAATAACGCGAAACAGCACAATCGCACATGACGCATTCTCAATATGCGAAAATAGGACGTTTTTATAGTATGTGAATTTWAAAAAATCGAGTATGGTTTAAATGTCAGGATGTTATAATTTCAGCTCTTCATCTATACGTAACAAAAATATAAATGCAACATGCAACAATTTGAGACTTTGCTGAGTTCAAATCAAATTGTATTTATCACATGCGCCGAATACAACAAGTGTAGACCTTATAGTGAAATGCTTACTTACAAGCCCTTAACCAACAATGCAGTTTTAGTTCATATAGTTACAGTTCATATAAGGAAATCAGTTAATTGAAATACCTGAATTAGTCCCTAATCTATGGATTTCACATGACTGGGCAGGGGCGCAGCCATGGGAATGAGTTTTCCCCCAACTAAAGGGCTTTATTACAGACAGAAATACCCCCTCCCTCCCCCCGACGATCCCGTAGGTGAAGAAGCTGGATGTGGAGGTCCTGGGCGTGTGTGGTTACACGTGGTCTGCAGTTGTGAGGCCAGTTGGATGTCCTGCCAAATTCTCTAAAACGATGGAGGTGGCTTATGGTAGAGAAATAAACATTGACTTCTCTGGCAACAGCTCTGGTGGACATTACTGCAGTCAGCATYKCAATTGCACGCTCCCTCAACTTGAGACATCTGTAGCATTGTGCAAACTGCACATTTTAGTGTGGCTTTTTATTCTACCCAGCACAAGGTGCACCTGTATAATGATCATCCTGTTAAATCAGATTCTTGAAATGCCATACTAGCCGGTGGATGGATTATCATGACAAATGATAAAATACTCACTAACAGGGATGTAAACAAATTTGTGCACAAAATGAGAGAAATAATTTTTATGCGTATGTAACATTTCTGGGATCTTTTATTTCAGTTCATGAAACATGGGATCAGCACTTTATGTGTTGCGTTTTATATTTTTGTTCGGRGTAGTTGAGTTTGATGCACACTTTTCCACAATGCATTGGAAATTCTGCCTTCTCCCTACAGTTTTCAGCGATTAACTTTGCCCACGACTGGCTCATYGGACTCTGTGTTTGAATGTAAATAATCATTGCTTGCGATACGGCTGTGGAAACAATTGTCCCTTATCTTTATTCAAAACATACGGGCCTTCTTTCATCACCGTGAAAGAATCCTTCAAATAAAAAATATACGCTTAATGTAATTAGCAGTTTTGCACAGATCCATACAACTGTGACTTTATGACCAACATTATCCTATTTATACTTTAGTAAATTTCAACACCAYAATTAATGTTTCTGACTCATATCGATGCCACATAGAACCAAATTATCTGGTTTTAAACAGCCTAAGGGACAGTTGACATTTATTTTAACCATATACTCTTTAAGCTATGAGGCCAACCAATAAGATCCTTTCTCTTCAGTAATGGAGAGGCCAAGGGCTTAATAAGAAGTGATTTTTATTTATTTTTAAATGGTAGGAGTTGTGGAACAGGGAGGGAAAGGGAAGACACCTGTATAAGATCCAGGAAAATGTGGGGGAGGTCCTCAGGTCAAGAGAAGGAAGGAAAGTCTAATCACAAGGCTGAGACTCATAAGGCTCAACAGCACTTTGAAATCAGTAGGGAAACATCCAACTGGAAAGTGTAATCACTGCCAGGAGATGGAGACAGTGGAACACATTCCATTTCAGTGGCAGCGATATAGGAGGCAAAGATACAATTTGCTATAAGGATTAAGGAATAATGGTATTGAGGAGTAATATTGAATTTAAAAAAACCTTACGCTGATATTGTATTTATTTATGTATTCCGTTTCCTTGGGGAGAAGGCGGGGTTTGATGGGTAGAGTTCAACTTTTTACACGTTCCCTGTCGCTGGTTCACACTCCAGTCCAGTTGGTGGTGGTAATGCATCACTAAAGTTGATTGCCAACCGCCATTTAAAAACCACAGAAGTGTAAACGAAAGTGAAGTGACCAAGAACAACTTCAACGTTAGCGGTTTTATTAGTTATATATTAATTAACACACGACCTCAAAACATGACTTAACTACACAGCATTACATACTTATCCCAGGTAGTCTTTAATTCCTGTCGGAGACAGGACTTGGGTGATACATCTGTTATCTAGGTAACGCTGACTAGCTGCTAACAATGGCTAACTGTATGGTTTTTCATACTCAAATAGCCTCCATTATGGAGGTGCTAGCGAATGCAGCCGTGTCAGAGGTCTGTAAACTCATAGATGACGATTACGCAGTGTTTCGTTTGGAAATAACTCAAAGCCAGAAAGAAAACAGGGCATTGCAGAGGAAACTACAGCAACTCGAATTGAAGATGGCGCGGGAGCGCGCAGAGAGGYCAATACGAGAGCGCGTCCTCGCCAGTCGACCCAGTAGTGTCAAGATCCTCGACCGATATAGAGGAATGGCAAGAGGTACATTTTGCAGAGGTTGAGGGGCCTTTCGCCCCGTTCACATATGCAGATTTTTTACTTTAGATGTCTTAATCACATGTAGTATGCTATAGTTCTCCTGATTACTTGGCAAACTTACTGAAAGACACTCACATTCTAACCAGATAATAGATTTCCTATTATTTACTCTTTGAAAACATGAGCATTGACAGCAGAGTACCTAACCACCTATTTTCCCCCATTCACTCTCTCAGGTGAAGGGAGTCTCACAGGAGGCCACAGAAGCTTTGTGAAGCCAGTGGGACACAATACATGGAGAGATGATRAACCAATCACTGTTGATGGGGGGAGTGGAACCTCAACCCAGCACGTTATTGWGYTAGAGGTTAGTGTAATATTATTACATCAAAATTACAGTACATCAAATGTGTCCAGTTTAATTSAGAAAGGCTACCCTCAGCTTTTCACCTGCTTATATGTAACATCCTCATTTATCTGCCATAGGGGAGCTTGTGAGACGTCCCTACGACATAGTTTTCCAAATCTATTCCAAATCTATTCATGTACCGGTAATAACCTTCTCTCTTCTGGTGTCAGTCTGCAGAGGCTGCAGGTCCTGGGGTGACGCAGGAGAGGTCTGAAAGAGAGGAGGACCTACGGCACAGCAGAGACATCCAGACTGGAGAAGTGCCTGGAGTGGTGCCCTCTGTAGCCACTGGGGACCTCGCCAACGTGCCCCAGGCCAGGTCCCGGTGCAGCATCACGGAGGTCAGTTTTACGCCGAACGTGGCCCTCAAGTCAGAGACAGACACCGAGACTTTAACTGTAAAACACAGGCTCTTACACACAGGATCTGTCCACAGATCAGACCCAGAGAGACTGGGACTMGGGCCACTGGGATGTCCTGCTGCTCCCAGCTCAGAGTATTTACCGGTATTTCACCAGAGCCAGYGGACTGTTAAATCCTTGGAGATGGTGATACGTTAAACACTGGTGGTGATGATCTGTCTTGCTCTTACASTACAGAGATGGACCCTGGCAACATATCWTTGGGTTTAGAGGRACAGGTTAATCTGTCTAGAMGGGACTGGAACCACTACAGTGGTAGTGTATACTCTGAAGGGTGCCTAGATAAGAAAGGTGAGGTTATAGTCGTAGATAGCGACTGTGAAATTTGAAGGTGATTCTTCTCTGACATGGAATCAGACAAGACTCACTTAGGGGAAGGACARTAACAAGGCAGAGATTTCTTAGACTACAGGGAAAGCTTAGAAACAAATCCAAATGTTGCATCCCACTCCCTTTTACACACGCTTAGGGGTCGCGACCCAGTTTCCACGTCAATAGGTCCTTCCGATTCACATGACTGCGATCAGTTATTGAACTCAAAGGGCCAAGGCTCGMGGAGGGGGAGCAACATCAGGCAGTAGTAAAGAGAAACGGTTCCTCTGCATGTTCTGTAGCAAAGGKTTCTGCTGACCCCAGAAGGTGAAGATCCATCAGAGGGTCCACACAGGGGAGAYATCCTACAGCTGCCCGTAGTGTGAGAAGAGGTTCTCCTACCAGAACCAGTTGAAGATGCACCTGAAGGTCCACATTGGAGGAAGGCTGTTTGCCTGTATCCGAGAGGAGCTATCTCAGGATACACCAGAAGAAAAAACATTCCWCTKTATAACATAGAAAGTAACCATTCCACTCGATCGCTTCTGACGACAAAGATTACTTTTCATTGTTGTCAGCATAAAAMATCCACAGATGCATTTGGAATAACGAGAGTAACAGATTTCAGTGTTGAATATTCCTGYGTAGAAAATTGCATCCAGACATTGTAGGCTACGTGATGTTTACAAATGCCTATTTCATTACTTCCATTCAACTACTTAATTTTTTSCCCCAAGACACTTTTAATGAGAAATTATGCAGTTTATCAAGTTAATGCAGATTTTTAGTTGAGAKATTACATTTRTATATTTACATTTGAGTCATTTTGCATTCCCTTTTATCCAGAGCGACTTACAATTAGTCTTACAAAAGCTGGGTGAGACAACCACACAACATATTTGTAGCACGTTGGGGGGATGGATTCATTTAAGATACTCTTTGAAGAGGTAGGGCCTCAAATGTCTTCGGAAGATGGGCAGAGACTTTGCTGTCCTAGCTTCAGCGTTAAGCTGGTTCCACCATTGGGGTACCTTGACAGAGAAGAGCTTTGACTTGGTTGAGCAGATGTGGCCAAGAAGCCAGAGGTGGCAGAACGGAGTGCTCGGGTTGGGGTGTGTAGGGTTTGAGCATAGGCTGAGGTAGGGAGMGGCAGTTCCCTTTGCTGCTCCATAGGCAACCAATATGGTCTTGTAGTGGATGCGAGCTTCGACTGGAAGCCAGTGGAGTGTGTCGAGGAACGGGGTGACATGGAAGAACTTGGGAAGGTTGGGTACCAGACGGGCTGCGGCATTCTGGATAAGTTGCAGGGGTTTGATGGCACAAGCAGGGAGCCCAGCCAACAGAGTTGCAGTAGTCTAGACTGGAGATGACAAGAGCCTGGATTAGGACTTGTGCCGCTTTCTGTCCCAGGAAAGGTCGTACTCTATGGATGTTGTGGACTATGAACCTGCAGGAGAGTCAATGCTTTGATGTTTGCAGAGAATGACAAGGTGTTGTCAAGGGTCACACCAAGGTTCTTTTCACTCTGGGAGAGGGACACCATGGAGTTGTCAACCATGATGAAGAGGTCTTGGAGCGGGCAGGCCTTCCCCGGGAAGATAAGCAGCTCCGTCTTGTCGAGATTGAGCTCGAGGTGGTGGGCTGACATCCAAGCTGAGAMGTCTGCCAGGCATGCCGAGATGCATATCTGTGTGTGGTTTTCATATGGTGTATTTAAGTTGTTTATGTTTAATWAACACACAATGGGACTTTTCATTCTAAGACTTTCATTGAGACTCTCTTTAGTATACATCACATCTGATCTCATCTTATTCTGCATAAACATGACAGCGCATTATAACCAGTATATACCTACACATACCCACACACTAACAAACACCTGCTGTACACGTCAAAATAGTTTKGTCAGGTTTGCCTGATGATTCATTTTGACTTATCATAGCTGACTCCTATTTACCCACAACATCATATTTATGTCCACCATGATGGATTTAACAACAATGAAGTCATTCTGTAACTACATTATAGGACTCAAACGTAGTGYGGATGGGTKAACACTCCATGTTGAAAGTGGGTTTATTATCTCTGTGTATGTACCTGAGGGTGTATATATCTGTATCACCTGTCTCTTACAGGAGGAGGGTGGTCTAGAGGTGCTGCTGATGAAAGAGGAGGGGTGTGAGGAGGGTCTGGGGAACCCTGAGGGGACCATGGTCATGGAGGACAACCAGACTACACCWCCTCCTGAAACCACAGAGGAACCAGCTGAGCAGCACAGGACCACACACAGTCTCACTGAGGTGAGCCAACTGTAAACTACTGTCTGTATGGTATTAGGTCAGGGCCTGTATCCACAGAGTGGGAGTGCTGATCTGGATRAGTTTTGTCTTTTAGATCATAATGAATGACTATATAGGCAGATGGGGACCTGATCCTAGATCAGCACTCTTACTCTGACACTTTGTGAATACGGGCCCAGGTCTTGACCATGCCTTTGAAATATAAAACTATTAGTGTCAAGTGATCAAATTAACTAACATGTTTGCATAGCAGTCCCTCATTGCCCAATCAGAAGATGCTCATATCAGATTTCTTGATCCAACATCCTCTCACTCTGTATCTCTTAGTCAGTAGACATGGAGGATGGAAAGCCTGATCTGCTGCTGGTCAAAGAGGAGACAATAGAAGATGGACCAGAGAGCATTGATCTGCTGAGTGGTCTGAAGATGGGAGAGCAAGGTGAGGGAGAAATGCGTTCTGTGCCTAAAGAAAGTATTCATACCCCTTGACTTATTCCACATTTGTTGTGTTACAGCCTGAATTCAATTTGTATTAAATAAATAACAAATTCTCACCCATTTACACACAATACCTCATAATGACAAAGTGAAAACATGTTTTAGACATTTTTTAAAATGAAATTCAGAAATATCTAAGTCGCATAAGTATTCACACTCCTGTGTCAATACATCCTAGAATCACCTTTGGCAGAAATTACAGCCGTGAGTCTGTCTGGGTAAGTCCTGCTGAAAAGTGAATTTGTCTCCCAATGTCGGTTGGAAAGCAGACTGAACCAGGTTTTCCTCTAGGATTTTGACTATAGATCTATTCTCTAGGATCTATTCTGTTTATTTTCATTACCAAAAAAACTCCCTAGTCCTTGCGGATGACAAGCATACCAATAACATGATGCAGCCTCCACCATGCTTGAAAATATGAGGAGTGGTACTGGATCTGCCACAAACATAACACTTTGTATTCAGGACATAGTTAATTTCTTTGCCATATTTTTTGCAGTTTTAATTTTGTGCCTTGTTGCAAACAGGATGCATGTTTTTCTTATGTTTTATTTTTTTTTGGGGGGGGGGGTACTTTTTTATATACATTTTTCATGATGTCCAAGTCGCCCATCGCTGCAACTCCTGTTACGGACTCGGGAGAGGCGAAGGTCGAGAGCCGTGTCTCCTCCGAAACACGACCCCGCCAAGCCGCACTGCTTCTTGACACTCACTTAACCCGGAAGCCAGCCGCACCAATGTGTCGGAGGAAACGCCGTACAGCTGGCGACCGACAGTCAGAGTGCATGTTTACATAGAAAAACACACATTATAATGTATGAACTAAAAAACAATGACTTATCAATGACCCAAGTCCAGCTCAGATTATCCCTACCATTGTGTCACTGAGTTGTCGGAGTGCTGCTGCAAAAGTACATTGTCAGTCATAATGTATGTCCCTCTAACTACCCTGAATGCCTCTGTTGATCCTACAGCTATTGTTTGCAGTAATCGTGTGCCTATGAACGAGAGTTCTACTCTTAGCACTGAGGCGGTGTGCCCTAGTAGGAGGTACACTGTGTGCAGCTCACCCTGCACTATCAACTCAAACATAAATAACATTGTCATGTCTACTTCTGATCAGCTTCCCATTAAAGCAATAAAAACTATTAAGCATCCCAGAAAAGTGCTGAAAATAGCCCACATTAAGAAAACAGGTTCATGAAATCAATAATTTGAGGCGCAGCGTAGCCTAGTGGTTAGAGCGTTGACTAGTAACCGAAAGGTTGCAAGATCGAATCCCCGAGGTTGACAAGGTACAAAATCTGTCGTTCTGCCCCTGAACAAGGAAGTTTAACCCACTGTTCCTAGGCCGTCATTGAAAATAAGAATTTGTTCTTAACTGACTTGCCTAGTTAAATAAAGGTAAATAAAAATAACTTGCTAGTAACAGATGACATTCATATTCTGAAATCACTTAGATAAAACCTTTGATAATACAGTGGCAGCAATACATGGTTATAACATCTACAGAAAAACAGAAATGCCAATGGAGGCGGTGTTGCGGTCTATATTCAGAACCACATTCCTGTAGAGCTTAGAGAGGATCTCATGATGAATACTGTTGATGTAATATGGCTACAGGTTCATCTGCCTCACCTAAAGCCCATTCTTGTGAGAAGCTAACAGTCAATATCTGGATATGTGCTGTGAAATGCTTTATAATGTATGTGATATCAACGGGGGGGTATATTTTCTGGTAATTTCTATATTGACTAGCTTTCATCAAGCTGCCCACTCAAGAAAAAGCTTCAAACTGTAACCAGTGCCTGCCATTAGTCAATCTACCAGGGTAGTTACAAACAGCACAGGAATGAAATCATCAGCATATATTGATCACATCTTTACTAATGCTGCCAAAATTWGCTTTAAAGCAGTATCCAAATCCATCGGATGTAGTGATCACAATATAGTAGCCATATCWAGGAAAACTAAAGTTCCAAAGGTTGGGCCTAATATAGTGTATAAGAGGTCATACTAATAAGCATGCATCCATTAAGAAAATGACTGTAAAAACTGTTGAATTCCGTTTGATTTATGAGGAATTAAAACATTTTATGGTTTTGAGGGATGAGGCGAAAGGAATGGCAAATAAGTTTGGCTGCACAACCGATTGGCAAATGTGACTAAACTGAATAAAAAGAAGAAACTATACTATGAAACAAAGATGAATGATAGTAAAAAGCTTTGGAGCACCACCTTAATTAAAATGTTGGGCAAAAAGGGTAACTCAGATCCATCATTCATTGAATCAGATGGCTCATTCATTACAAAACCCACTGATATTGCCAACTACTTGAATCATTTTTTTTTTAATTGGCAAGTTTAGCCAATTTAGGCATGACATGCCAGCAACAAACGCAGACACTACACATCCAAATATAACTGACCAAATTATGAAAGAAATGCATTGTAATTTTGAATTTCCTAAAGTGAGTGTGGAAGACGTGAAAAAAGTGTTGTTTATCAACAATGACGAGATACTGGGGTCTGACTACTTGGATGGAAAATTACTGAGGATAATAAWGGACGATATTGCCACTCCTATTTGCCATATCTTCAATCTAAGCCTACTAGAAAGTGTGTGCCCTCAGGCCTGGAGGGAAGCTAAAGTCCTTCCACTACCGAAGAATAATAAAGCCCCCTTTACTGGCTCAAATAGCCGACCAATCAGCCTGTTACCAACCCMTAGTAAACTTTTGGAGAAACATTTTGGGCCAGATACAATGCTATTTTACAGTAAACAAATTGACAACAGACTTTCAGCACACTTATAGGGAAGGACATTCAACAAGCACAGCATTTACACAAATTACTATTGATTGGCTGTGAGAAATTGATGATAAAAGAATGTGGGGGCTGTTTTTTTTAGACTTCAGTCAGGCTTTTGACATTATCAATCATAGTCTGCTGCTGGCAAAACGTATGTGTTATGGCTTTACACCCCCTGCTATATTGTGGATTAAGAGTTTAACAGAACACAGAGGGAGTTCTTTAATGGAAGCCTCCAACATAATCCAGGTAGAATCAGGAATTCCCCAGGGCAGCTGTCTAGGCCCRTTTTTTCTATATTTACTAATGACATGCCACATGTTGATACAACAGTAGCTAAGATGGGGAGAAGTCTGTCCATAATAAAGCGCTGCTCTGCCTTAGCACTATCAACAAGGCAGGTCCACCTGGACTACTGTTCAGTAGTGTGGTCAGGTGCCACAGAGGGACTTACAAATTACAATTGGCTCTGAACAGGGCAGCACGGTTGGCCCTTAAATGTACATGGAGAGCTAACATTAATAATATGCATGTCAATCACTCATGGCTCAAAGTGAAGGAGAGATTGACTTCATCGCTACTTGTTTTTGTAAGAAAAGTTGACACCCTGAAAGCACCGAGCTGTCTGTTTAAACTTCTAGCACACACCCATGCATACCCCACAAGACATGCCACCAGAGGTCTCTTCACAGTTCCAATGTCCAGAACAGACTAGGGGAGGTGCACAGTACAACATAGAGCCATGACTACATGGAACTCTATTCCACARCAGGTAACTGATGCAAGCAGTATAATCAGATTTAAGAAGAAAAAAAAAGATTAATACACCTTATGGAACAGTGGGGACAAGTGAAGAGACACAAACACACACACACACACACACACACACAGGTACAGGCACACGCTAGCACATGCACTCTACACACACATACATTGTAATATTGTTGTATGGTGGTATTATACATTTTGCATTGTAGATATGTAGTGGTGTAATAATGTTATATGATGTACTGTTTTAGCTTTTGTTTTATGTGTGATGTAAGTGCCTTAATGTGTTTGGACCCAGGAAGAGCAGCAGCTAATGGGGATCCCTAATAAATACATATGTAGAGTTCTCTACCATGTTTGTGAAGTCTAKTTTGTAACCTCTTCCTGCAGGTGGTTGGCTGGAGGCTAACAGAGGAGACTGGGCAGCCATCTTGAATTCCCAGACCCAGACGGGTGCAGCCAAGGGCCCAGGGGACAACATCACTGAGCAGGTCAGGAACAGAGGCGACATAGTGGAGGTCAGTGYATGGGACAGCATCAGCAACTCTGGGCTGGGGAACAACACTGTTAACTACAACCAGAAACAGACAGTGGAACACAAAACAACAACCAAACTTAGTCTCCATGACAACAGACTGGCTGAGACCAGGGCGGGGCTTAAATTTGGTCTGCGGGGACTGGGAGGTGTCCGTATGCAGCGAAAGAGAACAGACACAGACTCTGCTAGGGATGCTCCGTCCTGCTCCTATAGTTGTGATTCAGAGAGACTGATGGTGCCTCAGGTTAACCCCCTAACAATTGCTGCCTTCAGCCTGCCTTCTATAGGATCTATCAACTGGAARATGGACCCTGCGACAACACAGACACTCCCTGGCCTTCATCCTCCTCACACTCCCCTAATGTTAAACCAGACCTCAGACAATACCAGTGCCTCAACACTAAATGGCAACACAAGCCCATTGACAAATTATATTAGTAGTAACGCTATTAGTAAATCCGGTGGCAAAGAGAAGCGCTTCCCATGTTCGTTCTGTGGGGAAACTTTCAGTTTCCCCCAACAGTTGGAGATCCACCAGAGGATACACACGGGAGAGACATCGTTCAGCTGCCACCTGTGCCGGGCCTGTTTTTCACACTTGTCCAGCCTGAAGAGGCACCAGAGGGTTCACACAGGGGAGAAGCCATTTGGCTGCCACCTGTGCAAGGCCAGTTTTTCACACTCGTCCAACCTGAAGAGACACCAGAGAGTCCACACAAGGGAGAAATCCTAGAGCTGCCCCAGTGTGAGAAGAGGTTCTCGCACCAGCTGAAGATGCACCTGAAGATCCACACAAAAGAGCCTGTTCGCCTGTTGTACGCACTGCGGGAAGACGTTCTCAGAGGAGCTAACTCAGGATACACACGCAGAAAATGCACACGGCCCATGTGTTGTGACATGTAATGTAATACTAGTTAGTTTGATGTTAATTCTGTTTGTTTTGGATTTAGTGGGAAACTGGATGAGATGAACTGAGGAAAGAATGAGTATGATGAGGCAGAGTAGATGATATGGTGATGGTTGGTGTGATGGTGTCTGTGAAAATGCTTCACTGATGAAGTGACAACCTTGTCCAGTTGTTTGATGCTAGTCTTTTATATTGAGGAAATTAGTGCCTTAATTTGTTTACTTGACATGTAGTAGTGAAGCAGTGGAATGCAATGCTGAACCTTTTCCAAAGTATTCAAAAATCTATTTTGTCAAAGGTAGGGTACCAGATTTTAAGAAAAGGTTGTGTTACCATAGTGAGAAAAGTTATTCTACTTGTCACATGTTTTGTACAATTAAAGTTGTGTACTTCACTATGTGAGTGTATGACCATTTTGTTGAAATTAAATATAACATTGACTGTTCTGAATGACTTGGTTATTTTTGTATCATTGCAGGGACTGAGTTTTCCTTATCTCAGTGAAACCAAAACATTATACTTCATTTTTGAATCAACACATGTAATTTTTTAAATAATAAACTCCAATGGCTCCATGTTGTTAGGTACTTGAATCACAGTGTTAGAGATGGGCTTAACTGTGGTTAACATTTTATAATGTCATGTTTCTGTGTGTACAGCAAAGAGTTTCTTATATAAATCTTTATGCTTTTCTGTTCAATTTGTGTTTACAGTCTGCAGTCAATGAGGACCTGCTGATATCRGGTGTTACTGGCGGGAGAGACTGGACCTCTGAAGCGGCTGGTAACAAACTCTGGCCCCGGATCAGGACACTGGATCAGGAGCCGTCACTCTTTCTTTGCGAGTTGGAACCAGGACCCAAATGCGAAGGACAGAGACACCACCACCACACAGAACACAACCAGTGGACAGGTGGTCTGAACAACCTCAGTCCTGGTGGTCATCAGAGAGACAGAGGCTCCAATCAGGGATCCAGTCAGCAACCGAGGCCCTTCTCTTCACWGTCTCAGTGCAGGGATGTAGCAGTGCCTGGGGCTGATGGGGATAGACCCTCCTATTCCTATGATACAAACACCACAGTATCCATGATGAACAGAGCAGGTCACACTGGGCTTCAGCCTTCACAGTGGTGGGAGACCCGCCTAGTGGAAGTCTAACAGGAAGTCTTTCTCCTTCAAGATCTCCTCTAATGCCTGGTAACTGGGTTCATAGAAGGTCTAGGTCTAGCCTTCCTCATGGTTATCCCACCAATACAGACAGGGTCAGGATGGGCTTTCACCATGATAGGTACCTAGCCTATAACATTGCAGACAATCCCAGCAACACCCAAACAATGGCTAGAGGTCAAGGAGGGAGCTCAATGACTAAGGGAGCTCAAAGGGTGGTGGCTCCTGCTTCTACTTCCTCTGGTGTCATTGGGTCACAACYTGGGAGGCCGAGCATTAGGACGGACGCCGACAAGCCATACATCTGTCGCACGTGTGGGTAGCGGTTTGTTAGGGCAAACTATTTYAAGGAACACCAGACTGTTCACAACAAGGAGAGGCTCTTCAAYTGCAAATTGTTACAAGAGCTTCACCTTCCTGACTAACCTTATCAGACATAGGAGTGTCCACAACAGGGCAAAATAGGAGGAGTGTGGCTTGAGATGTGCGCAGGGCCTATCTGGGAACCATTCTGTAGGTGACATATTTAATCCAATAAAATCATTTTCTCAGTTTAATTTCTCCAGGTGTCCTTTTCAGGTTCTCTCTCATCCACTTTTTTATAGAAACATTTGATAAGTCCACCTGAGGTTTGGGAAAAATATTAGATATTTGATTTTGGGGTGTAGTTACCCTAAGTGTGCACCAGCAAGAGAGACTATCTTTTGGTTGTGATGTTTCTGTACCCTCATGTGATTGCAGAGTTTGCTAAACAAATGGCCACTGGATTGATGCAAATAATCAAGCCAGGTTGCTATAGGCTACATTTTAGTTAACATTTAAATTAGAAGGTTTTTGGGAAAGGCTTTCCATCTCTATTTGAAGGTTATCATTAGCATCATTGCTAACGGTTACACAAAGTGTATACCTAGGCACACACGGGCATTCCTGTTTTTCAGGAAGTTGCAGGAAAATACAAATCATTGATGAATTTTTTTCATGTTATGATTAATTTATGATATTTTTTAAATATAGGTGAATTACGTTTTAAAAGTCTGGAATCTGTGATTACGTCCGTTTTTAATAGGGCTCTACATATCATGTTTCGTGTCTTGGTCAGATACCCCTATTAACCATTTAACTTTTCATTTGAAACAGGCTTGTCTGAATACCTGTTTTTAGAGCCCGTAAACCTTGGCTAGAACAAGGACAGTTTAATTTTTACCTTACGGGATGGAATAAAGTAATTATATTATACTCTATTCTTGCTAACACACTGTTCTTCTAAATTAGTCTGAGCTTGGAAGATAGTGATATGAATAGGAGATTTATGTATAATGTAGTAAGCAGTACCGTAACTAACGAACAGCGCGCATCCCTATTCCTTTAACCCAGCATTTTAGCTATGACGCCAACCAATAGTGCCTTCTCTTTAGTGCGAAGTTACCTAACGTAACCAGGCTGAGTGAAAGAAGTGTAGTGACCAAGAACAAGTTCCACGTTAGCGTTTTTAGACGTTTATTGGCACCCTGGAACTCAAAATATGACACATGTAACCGCGCTGCACATACTTACCCCAGGTAGTCTTAATTCGCGTTGGAGACGGAACTTGGTTGATGATGTTATCTAGCTAGCTGCTAACGTTAGAAAAACACAATGGCTGACTGTATGATTTTTCACACTCAAATTGCCTCCATCATGGAGTGCTAGCGAATGCAGCCGTGGCAGAGATCTGTAAACTCGTAGACGACGACTATGCGTGTTTCGTTTGGAATAACTCAAAGCCAGAAAGAAAAAGGGATTGCGGAGGAAACTACAGCAATTGGAACTGAAAGGTTGCACGGGAGCGCGCAGAGAGGACAATTAGAGAGCGCGTCCTTGCCAGTCGTCCCAGCAGTGTCAAGATCCTCGACCGGTACAGAGGATTGGCAAGAGGTACATTTTGCATTAGGCTGAGGCTGCGGGGAGTGTCGCCCCCTTCCCCTCTGCGCTTGTGTTAAGATGTGTACCCAGAATTGGGTATTGGTCAGTTTTTGGATAGTATTGTAATGAAACAGACAGGGAGTGCAGCAAGAACCCTCYACCTTCAACCCCGTTGCCCCGCGGAAATCGATAGTGCTAAAWAAAACATGATCAAGTGAGGTTGTTGTGTGGCGGACACTGGTTTAAAAGAGCAGATATCTACTCTGCATSTGCTGTTTTAAACCAGGGTCTGCCACACAACTCCCTCACAGGACACCTTTCTAGGAGTATGCAGCATTGCTAGTTATTGTTTATGGCCCTCTCATGATAAATTACTTTTGTGGATTATGTAGATTACATTTCAGATTACTTTTAGTTACATTTAACTGGTTTTAATATAGACAGCGTGAATTGACTGTGAACTCTGCCATGATACACAGACACACGCACACCTTCAATCTCCAGGTTTCTCTCTGCCACCCCCACTGCTCTGTGTGGTTTAATCTGCCCTGTCATGGAATGTATCCGTGAAGGGCATGGGGCTTGATGCTGTGCATTGATGACATGACACCTGGGTCCTGCTGGTTATTATATGGGATGTCTTCCTRAATCTGAACTGYCAGTGTCTGCGGGGTTGGCAAGTGAGAGGGTGTGGTGTCA
The DNA here is from genome assembly GCF_002910315.2 of Salvelinus sp. IW2-2015. NCBI lineage: Eukaryota > Metazoa > Chordata > Actinopteri > Salmoniformes > Salmonidae > Salvelinus > Salvelinus sp. IW2-2015. The sequence continues at coordinate 48,565,957 of NC_036853.1, forward strand.
TGTACAGTACCAGTCAAAAGTTTGGACACACCTWCTCATTCAAGGGTTTTTCTTAGTTTTTACTATTTTCTACATTGTATAATAATAGTGAAGACATCGAACTATGAAATAACACATATGGAATCATGTAGTAACAAAAAAAAAGTGTTAAAGTAGCCACCCTTTGCCTTTGACAGCTTTGCACACTCTTGGTATWCTCTCAACCAGCTTCACCTGGAATGCTTTTCCAAAAGTCTTGAAAGTGTTCCCATATATGCTGAGCACTTGTTGGCTGCTTTTCCTTCACTCTGCGGTCCAATTCATCCCAAACCATCTCAATTGGGTTGAGGTCAGGTGATTGGGGAGGCCAGGTCATCTGATGCAGCACTCATCACTATCCTTGGTCAAATAGCCCTTACACAGGCTGGAGGTGTGTTGGGTCATTGTCCTGGTGAAAGACCAATGATAGTCCCACAAAGCATAAACCAAATGGGATGGCATATCGCTGCAGAATGCTGTGATAGCCATACTGGTTAAGTGTGCCTTGAATTCTAAATAAATCACTGACAGTGTCACCAGCAAAGCACCATCACACCTCCTCCTCCATGCTTCACAGTGGGAACCACACATGCGGAGATAATCCGTTCACCTACTCTGCGTCTCACAAAGACACAGCATTTGGAACCAAAAA